>NC_142928.1:194573023-194683023 GCF_046866305.1 Octopus bimaculoides
TGCAGCCAAAGCGACTTGAAACATACACTCAGTTAATGGGAAAGAATGCTTGAATGAAAGAATTTGCAGAAGATGGTTTGCAAAATTCAGAAGTGGAGATTTCAACCTTGAAGATGAAAATTGAACAGGACGTCCGGTTGAGTTTGATGATAAGCACTTTGAGGCATTACTTGAAGAAAATCCTACATTATCAGTTGAAGAATTGGCAATAAAGCTTAGTTCAAACCATACAACTGTTCATTGTCATCTTCAACTTGGAAAGGTTCCTAAACTTGGAAAATGGGTGCCTCATGAAATGTCCGAAAGCAACCGCAAATCCTGAGTTGACATCTGCTCTTCTCTCCATTCTCGTGAACTCATTTCACCCTATTTTGATAGACTTGTGACTGGTGACGAAAAATGGATCTTCTATCGAAATGTTAAACGTCGTAAACAGTAGCTTGGTAAAAGGGAAAAGCTCAACCACAACCGAGAAGGGAACATCATGAGAAAAAGGTTCTTCTCTCTATCTGGTTGGATTGCAAAGGAGTAATTCACTTTGAATTGTTACCACCTAATGCAACAATCAATGCTCAAGTACATTGATGATTAAATTTCAATTAAATATAAAATTTGATCACTTGTTTTCTTTATTCAAAATTTGGACAGAGCTTATGGGATAACCTCATATTTGTGACTGGAAAGAGTCATTCTATTTTAGTGCCTTATTATTTAACACACTCACCGGTTCGATTTCCACTTATTCACTTATAAATTTTAGAAAAAATAAATAAGTAAATAAGTGGAAATCGAACCGGTGAGTATGTTAAATAATAAGGCACTAAAATAGAATGATTCTTCCCAGACACAATGAAATATGCTTCAACACACGAATACACATCTATAAAATCATCCTCCTTTAATATCCGTTTTCCATGCTTGCCTGGGCTGGATGGTTTGACCGGAGCTGACAAGCCGGAGAGCTACACCAGGTTTCAGTCGAATTTGGCGTGGTTTCTACGTCTGGATACCCTTCTTCAAGCCAACAATTTTACAGTGTTTGCTTGGTGCTTTTAATGTGCCACTGGCATGAGTGCTCTTACGTGGCACTGAAATGTGTGTTTTTTATGTGGCAGCCGTTCAGGGCTATTACAGGCCAATCCCCTTAACAAGGGATGTAGTTCTTAACACTCTTGCCGTGTAGGACGAGTCATCTTGAGTACAGCAAAGTATCAGGTATCTCGGTCGTTTGTCATCTTGTTCCAAAGATTCAGTGTTCTGAGATAATCCTTGAGTACATTGTCCCATGCCTTCCTGAGCCTCTCTGTTCTATGGGTTCTGTCCATTTTGAAGGAACAGCATTTCTTTATGGAGTTGTCGGCATACATCCGCATCACATGTCCAAGCCAACGCAGTCTTCTCTCCTGCGCACTGCGTCTAGTTCCTCTTATGCCTGACCTCTCTCTATACATTAGAACTTTGTTGTACATGTACACTTACATTACACATCCATCCAGTATAGCATACTAGTCTCTCTAGCATTCACATGTCCTCTGCATTCAAAGCCCACGTCTCACTACCATGTATGCATCCATCATTCAATCTTCTTTGCATTCAGAGAGAAAAAGTTTCCGTAGCAAACACAAGTAAAAGCTCCCTGAATTTTCTCCACCCTATTCATATTTTAGCTGTTACACTCTCCGTACATCCTCTTCTACCACTAATTTGGTCTCCCTTTGATAGCAGACATTATCTACTACCTCTTATGTGCCTCCAGTGCATTTGAGAAAATCGATTTGCTGTGTATCTGTAGTTTCTATGGTTCCTGTTCATCTACATATGAGCACTACTTCCTCTGATGACCTGCCTACTATTCCACTGAACCTCCTGTGTGTCCATAGCTTACACTGAGCATACCGTATAGAATTCAGGCCTACATCTTTCCTACAAATCGAGTAGGGCCAGTTATCTGGACGTGGTCGGGTTCTGTTTGTTTCCATGACTTTAGTTTTTGCTAAGTTAAATATAAGGCACTTATATTCCAGATTTTGCTTACATACCTGGAATTTCGTTTCTAGCTCTGTTATAAAATTTGCTATGAGGGCAAGATCATCAGATTGTAGTAGTTCTCAAGAGCTGTCAGTCTTGAATTCCTCTTTTATGGCTTGGAAGACAATGATGAAAAGTAGTGGAGTGAGGAATAAACCTTGATGAACGCCTACCTGTACATCAAATTCTTCATTTTATCCGTTGTTAATTCTCATCTTACTGATAACATCTCTGTACATGGCCTTTACAGTTTCAGAAGCCACTTGCCTACTCCTATTGTCTACTCTTCAGAGCTCACCATATCACACAGTAGGGTACTCTATCGAAGGCTTTATCTAGATCATTAAATGCCAAGTATAATGTTTCATTCTTGGGCGAGTATTTCTCTTTCTGTTGCCTGACTATGAAAATAGCAATGACTCCAGATGGAACAGGGGCTTTCCCTGTTTTCCTATCTTAAAAATTGCCTTATCTACCATACTGCTGTCCAATAGGATAGTTGGTTCCTCTGTTGGATTCACATGAGAGAGACCCCATTTGTCCCATTCATACTCCGCATTCAATAGCCTTGCATAGTAACTCTTCCATGCGTCTTTCTTGTCTGAATTACTCAGTGAAAGCATACCATCATCCGTCCGCTCACGCGTCCCTCCCACAGTATCTCTATTCTCTCTGACACACTGTCTCACTCTCAGATCTTCATGCTGTAGGACATTCACAAACTTCTTCCTTTCTGCTTCTGCCCTAGCAAGGTAAACCCTGATGTCTAGCTTCCCTTTTAGCTTTCTGATATGATTCTTTGCTACTACCCCCTCTTTTCCATTCTTTCCAGACCATCTCTCTGTTATGGTTCTGTCAACGGCATTGCTCCACCACCATGTCACCCTACGTCTGGCAGAGGCTTTGCTCCTGCCACAGATTTGATCCGTCGCCCACAATAAATTGTGCCGGACAAACTTCCGGTTGGCTTCTACATCATATGTCTCTTTGTCTTCATCCTTCTCACCGAAGGTTTCATTAAGAACATCTCTAAATCTCTCCTTGTTTGAAGGGTCCTGGAATTTCCACAACCTGCTTGACGGGGAGAGGCGAAGAACAGTAGAAGGAAGAATGGGAGGGGATGATAGATACAAAGAAAGAGTCGCGTCAGAAAAATAAAGTTGCAAAGGCAACGTTCGATCGTGTGATACAAATAATTTGGGTTATTCGCATGAATGATTCTAATGTTTTTTACAAATGTGTTTACAATTTTATATATTCTACAAGTATTGCAAATCACTCACTCATGTTTAAGCTTAGTTATGATAATGCAGCCTGTCTACACCTCTTGGGTTCTGCCTTAATCAGGAAAAACACAGAGGAAATTTATTTTGATGTTTTTAAGAAATTGGCTTACTTTTTGTTTTCTAGTATTTGTTGTACATATATCATTCAAAGTGACAGACTCAGAAAGGTAAGAGAATTATTATTATTTTTGTCGTTTAACACATTTTCCTCCAGAAGAAGTCTATGTCTTCTCGTGTAGAAGTTCATGTGATGCTCACTTCCCCTCTTCTCATCTCACTGTATACTGCTGCCTGGTTTCGCTCAAATCTTTTGTTTACTGTTTTTCTCTTGGTTATTCTTTTCTGATTTCGGGGTTTGTCATTGAGAGCTTTTAGCTCCTGCTTGAGAGTGATAAGTTCGAAACTGAGTGTCCTCTTTTGCTATCTCTAAACATCACTTCTATCTCATTCTTCACCATTTGTGTCTGATTGTCTTTTGCTTACTTTGATACAGAATACTCTCTCTTCGAGAGACTACTTCGAAGTCAAAGTTATTTTTTCTTGAAAAACTTGTATCAACGTCCCAGGCCCGAAAGCAGTCTAGTCGCCGCTCCACTCCATTGAACCTCTTGTACACAGCATATATCTACTTGCCGTCGCTCAAGCAGTTCAACTATCTCTCCAGATCTACCTTTCATTGTTAGGGTTAGGCCAGA
This sequence comes from Octopus bimaculoides, assembly GCF_046866305.1. NCBI lineage: Eukaryota > Metazoa > Mollusca > Cephalopoda > Octopoda > Octopodidae > Octopus > Octopus bimaculoides. The sequence continues at coordinate 194,577,033 of NC_142928.1, forward strand.
GAAAATATAGTTTAGCTTTGCCACTGGGAGAAGCATTACTGGTGCTATTTTCATAGTCAGACAATTGCAAGAGAAATATTTACCCAAAATTTAATTCGATTTTGAATAGTTTTCTTGCTTATCTGTTAAATTTTTTTTTCTTTTTGTTTTGCTGGTTTGTTCTGAGCTTCAAACATTTTACCAAACAGTCCTTAATTGTTGATAATCTTGGCGCTTTATTATTGTTATTGTTTGCTGGTAACTGGCCTTGTCTCTCACGTGCAGATGAGAAAGGATTTGCTCTTGTGTACTGGTAGATAAAATGATCAGTTTGAGGTGTTGTTACTTGTGGCATTCCTGAGCGATCACGGCTTAAATAATTTTTCAACGCTTTTCAGAAATCTTGAAACAGCTAATGGAGGTACAGACCAATCAGCTGCTCTCTTTCACGCACATTTCTCCGTTTTTTACCAAATTTCAATCTGAGCTCGTTTCTCGAATAGAATTTCATGCTTCTTCCTCGACTTTCATTTTGGCATCTGAAGATCAAATTGGATATGACTCTCAAAAGAAATGCTGATACAGGTATGATTGTTTAGTTTTCTAGGTAATCTTCAAGTTTAGGGGGATAAAAAAAATAAATAAAAATATTCAAGGGAAGTAACTGAACGTTTTACCAGTATTCTCCGTACATCTCTGTTTATAAATAAATCACACACGTGATTTGATTGACGTTAGGGTTAGGGTTAGGGTTAGGGTGTGATTTATTTATAAACATCTAGAAGAAAACGGATAATACTGGTAAGTCGTTCAGTTATTTCCCTTGCATATTTTTATTTATTTTTTTTATCCCACTAAACTTGAAGATTACCTTTCTAGCGATAAATAAAAATGTTTGGAAATCCCGCTTTACTAAAAATTGTAAATTTACTTAAAAATTAACTTTTCTAGGTGTGGCTAAGGTTTCCGAGGTGACTGTATATATATATATATATATATATATATATATATATATATATATATATATATATATATATATATATATATATATATATATATATATATATATATATATATATATATATATATATATATATATATATATATATATATATATGAAATGGGTTATTCGCATGAACGATTCTAATATGTTTTTTACGAATGTGTTTACAATTTTATATATTCTACAAGTATTGCAAATCACTCACTCATGTTTAAGCTTAGTTATGATAATGCAGCCTGTCTACACCTCTTGGGTTCTGCCTTAATCAGGAAAAACACAGAGGAAATTTATTTTGATGTTTTTAAGAAATTGGCTTACTTTTTGTTTTCTAGTATTTGTTGTACATATATCATTCAAAGTGACAGACTCAGAAAGGTAAGAGAATTATTATTATTTTTGTCGTTTAACACATTTTCCTCCAGAAGAAGTCTATGTCTTCTCGTGTAGAAGTTCATGTGATGCTCACTGCCCCTCTTCTCATCTCACTGTATACTGCTGCCTGGTTTCGCTCAAATCTTTTGATTACTGTTTTTCTCTTGGTTATTCTTTTCTGATTTCGGGGTTTGTCATTGAGAGCTTTTAGCTCCTGCTTGAGAGTGATCAGTTCGAAACTGAGTGTCCTCTTTTGCTATCTCTAAACATCACTTCTATCTCATTCTTCACCATTTGTGTCTGATTGTCTTTTGCTTACTTTGATACAGAATACTCTCTCTTCGAGAGACTACTTCGAAGTCAAAGTTATTTTTCTTGAAAAACTTGTATCAACGTCCCAGGCCCGAAAGCAGTCTAGTCGCCGCTCCACTCCATTGAACCTCTTGTACACAGCATATATCTACTTGCCGTCGCTCAAGCAGTTCAACTATCTCTCCAGATCTACCTTTCATTGTTAGGGTTAGGCCAGAGAAAATATAGTTTAGCTTTGCCACTGGGAGAAGCATTACTGGTGCTATTTTCATAGTCAGACAACTGCAAGAGAAATATTTACCCAAAATTTAATTCGATTTTGAATAGTTTTCTTGCTTATCTGTTAAATTTTTTTTTCTTTTTGTTTTGCTGGTTTGTTCTGAGCTTCAAACATTTTACCAAACAGTCCTTAATTGTTGATAATCTTGGCGCTTTATTATTGTTATTGTTTGCTGGTAACTGGCCTTGTCTCTCACGTGCAGATGAGAAAGGATTTGCTCTTGTGTACTGGTAGATAAAATGATCAGTTTGAGGTGTTGTTACTTGTGGCATTCCTGAGCGATCACGGCTTAAATAATTTTTCAACGCTTTTCAGAAATCTTGAAACAGCTAATGGAGGTACAGACCAATCAGCTGCTCTCTTTCACGCACATTTCTCCGTTTTTTACCAAATTTCAATCTGAGCTCGTTTCTCGAATAGAATTTCATGCTTCTTCCTCGACTTTCATTTTGGCATCTGAAGATCAAATTGGATATGACTGTCAAAAGAAATGCTGATACAGGTATGATTGTTTAGTTTTCTAGGTAATCTTCAAGTTTAGGGGGATAAAAAAAATAAATAAAAATATTCAAGGGAAGTAACTGAACGTTTTACCAGTATTCTCCGTACATCTCTGTTTATAAATAAATCACACACGTGATTTGATTGACGTTAGGGTTAGGGTTAGGGTTAGGGTGTGATTTATTTATAAACAGCTAGAAGAAAACGGATAATACTGGTAAGTCGTTCAGTTATTTCCCTTGCATATTTTTATTTATTTTTTTTATCCCACTAAACTTGAAGATTACCTTTCTAGCGATAAATAAAAATGTTTGGAAATCCCGCTTTACTAAAAATTGTAAATTTACTTAAAAATTAACTTTTCTAGGTGTGGCTAAGGTTTCCGAGGTGACTGTATATATATATATATATATATATATATATATATATATATATATATATATATATATATATATATATATATATATGAAATGGGTTATTCGCATGAACGATTCTAATATGTTTTTTACGAATGTGTTTACAATTTTATATATTCTACAAGTATTGCAAATCACTCACTCATGTTTAAGCTTAGTTATGATAATGCAGCCTGTCTACACCTCTTGGGTTCTGCCTTAATCAGGAAAAACACAGAGGAAATTTATTTTGATGTTTTTAAGAAATTGGCTTACTTTTTGTTTTCTAGTATTTGTTGTACATATATCATTCAAAGTGACAGACTCAGAAAGGTAAGAGAATTATTATTATTTTTGTCGTTTAACACATTTTCCTCCAGAAGAAGTCTATGTCTTCTCGTGTAGAAGTTCATGTGATGCTCACTGCCCCTCTTCTCATCTCACTGTATACTGCTGCCTGGTTTCGCTCAAATCTTTTGATTACTGTTTTTCTCTTGGTTATTCTTTTCTGATTTCGGGGTTTGTCATTGAGAGCTTTTAGCTCCTGCTTGAGAGTGATCAGTTCGAAACTGAGTGTCCTCTTTTGCTATCTCTAAACATCACTTCTATCTCATTCTTCACCATTTGTGTCTGATTGTCTTTTGCTTACTTTGATACAGAATACTCTCTCTTCGAGAGACTACTTCGAAGTCAAAGTTATTTTTCTTGAAAAACTTGTATCAACGTCCCAGGCCCGAAAGCAGTCTAGTCGCCGCTCCACTCCATTGAACCTCTTGTACACAGCATATATCTACTTGCCGTCGCTCAAGCAGTTCAACTATCTCTCCAGATCTACCTTTCATTGTTAGGGTTAGGCCAGAGAAAATATAGTTTAGCTTTGCCACTGGGAGAAGCATTACTGGTGCTATTTTCATAGTCAGACAACTGCAAGAGAAATATTTACCCAAAATTTAATTCGATTTTGAATAGTTTTCTTGCTTATCTGTTAAATTTTTTTTTCTTTTTGTTTTGCTGGTTTGTTCTGAGCTTCAAACATTTTACCAAACAGTCCTTAATTGTTGATAATCTTGGCGCTTTATTATTGTTATTGTTTGCTGGTAACTGGCCTTGTCTCTCACGTGCAGATGAGAAAGGATTTGCTCTTGTGTACTGGTAGATAAAATGATCAGTTTGAGGTGTTGTTACTTGTGGCATTCCTGAGCGATCACGGCTTAAATAATTTTTCAACGCTTTTCAGAAATCTTGAAACAGCTAATGGAGGTACAGACCAATCAGCTGCTCTCTTTCACGCACATTTCTCCGTTTTTTACCAAATTTCAATCTGAGCTCGTTTCTCGAATAGAATTTCATGCTTCTTCCTCGACTTTCATTTTGGCATCTGAAGATCAAATTGGATATGACTGTCAAAAGAAATGCTGATACAGGTATGATTGTTTAGTTTTCTAGGTAATCTTCAAGTTTAGGGGGATAAAAAAAATAAATAAAAATATTCAAGGGAAGTAACTGAACGTTTTACCAGTATTCTCCGTACATCTCTGTTTATAAATAAATCACACACGTGATTTGATTGACGTTAGGGTTAGGGTTAGGGTTAGGGTGTGATTTATTTATAAACAGCTAGAAGAAAACGGATAATACTGGTAAGTCGTTCAGTTATTTCCCTTGCATATTTTTATTTATTTTTTTTATCCCACTAAACTTGAAGATTACCTTTCTAGCGATAAATAAAAATGTTTGGAAATCCCGCTTTACTAAAAATTGTAAATTTACTTAAAAATTAACTTTTCTAGGTGTGGCTAAGGTTTCCGAGGTGACTGTATATATATATATATATATATATATATATATATATATATATATATATATATATATATATATATATATATATATGAAATGGGTTATTCGCATGAACGATTCTAATATGTTTTTTACGAATGTGTTTACAATTTTATATATTCTACAAGTATTGCAAATCACTCACTCATGTTTAAGCTTAGTTATGATAATGCAGCCTGTCTACACCTCTTGGGTTCTGCCTTAATCAGGAAAAACACAGAGGAAATTTATTTTGATGTTTTTAAGAAATTGGCTTACTTTTTGTTTTCTAGTATTTGTTGTACATATATCATTCAAAGTGACAGACTCAGAAAGGTAAGAGAATTATTATTATTTTTGTCGTTTAACACATTTTCCTCCAGAAGAAGTCTATGTCTTCTCGTGTAGAAGTTCATGTGATGCTCACTGCCCCTCTTCTCATCTCACTGTATACTGCTGCCTGGTTTCGCTCAAATCTTTTGATTACTGTTTTTCTCTTGGTTATTCTTTTCTGATTTCGGGGTTTGTCATTGAGAGCTTTTAGCTCCTGCTTGAGAGTGATCAGTTCGAAACTGAGTGTCCTCTTTTGCTATCTCTAAACATCACTTCTATCTCATTCTTCACCATTTGTGTCTGATTGTCTTTTGCTTACTTTGATACAGAATACTCTCTCTTCGAGAGACTACTTCGAAGTCAAAGTTATTTTTCTTGAAAAACTTGTATCAACGTCCCAGGCCCGAAAGCAGTCTAGTCGCCGCTCCACTCCATTGAACCTCTTGTACACAGCATATATCTACTTGCCGTCGCTCAAGCAGTTCAACTATCTCTCCAGATCTACCTTTCATTGTTAGGGTTAGGCCAGAGAAAATATAGTTTAGCTTTGCCACTGGGAGAAGCATTACTGGTGCTATTTTCATAGTCAGACAACTGCAAGAGAAATATTTACCCAAAATTTAATTCGATTTTGAATAGTTTTCTTGCTTATCTGTTAAATTTTTTTTTCTTTTTGTTTTGCTGGTTTGTTCTGAGCTTCAAACATTTTACCAAACAGTCCTTAATTGTTGATAATCTTGGCGCTTTATTATTGTTATTGTTTGCTGGTAACTGGCCTTGTCTCTCACGTGCAGATGAGAAAGGATTTGCTCTTGTGTACTGGTAGATAAAATGATCAGTTTGAGGTGTTGTTACTTGTGGCATTCCTGAGCGATCACGGCTTAAATAATTTTTCAACGCTTTTCAGAAATCTTGAAACAGCTAATGGAGGTACAGACCAATCAGCTGCTCTCTTTCACGCACATTTCTCCGTTTTTTACCAAATTTCAATCTGAGCTCGTTTCTCGAATAGAATTTCATGCTTCTTCCTCGACTTTCATTTTGGCATCTGAAGATCAAATTGGATATGACTGTCAAAAGAAATGCTGATACAGGTATGATTGTTTAGTTTTCTAGGTAATCTTCAAGTTTAGGGGGATAAAAAAAATAAATAAAAATATTCAAGGGAAGTAACTGAACGTTTTACCAGTATTCTCCGTACATCTCTGTTTATAAATAAATCACACACGTGATTTGATTGACGTTAGGGTTAGGGTTAGGGTTAGGGTGTGATTTATTTATAAACAGCTAGAAGAAAACGGATAATACTGGTAAGTCGTTCAGTTATTTCCCTTGCATATTTTTATTTATTTTTTTTATCCCACTAAACTTGAAGATTACCTTTCTAGCGATAAATAAAAATGTTTGGAAATCCCGCTTTACTAAAAATTGTAAATTTACTTAAAAATTAACTTTTCTAGGTGTGGCTAAGGTTTCCGAGGTGACTGTATATATATATATATATATATATATATATATATATATATATATATATATATATATATATATATATATATATGAAATGGGTTATTCGCATGAACGATTCTAATATGTTTTTTACGAATGTGTTTACAATTTTATATATTCTACAAGTATTGCAAATCACTCACTCATGTTTAAGCTTAGTTATGATAATGCAGCCTGTCTACACGTCTTGGGTTCTGCCTTAATCAGGAAAAACACAGAGGAAATTTATTTTGATGTTTTTAAGAAATTGGCTTACTTTTTGTTTTCTAGTATTTGTTGTACATATATCATTCAAAGTGACAGACTCAGAAAGGTAAGAGAATTATTATTATTTTTGTCGTTTAACACATTTTCCTCCAGAAGAAGTCTATGTCTTCTCGTGTAGAAGTTCATGTGATGCTCACTGCCCCTCTTCTCATCTCACTGTATACTGCTGCCTGGTTTCGCTCAAATCTTTTGATTACTGTTTTTCTCTTGGTTATTCTTTTCTGATTTCGGGGTTTGTCATTGAGAGCGTTTAGCTCCTGCTTGAGAGTGATCAGTTCGAAACTGAGTGTCCGCTGTTTATCTGTTGAGCTGTTGTTTTTCTTCTGTTCCTTGGTTGTGTTGTTGATGTTGTGTCCAGCCATGTTGTTTGTAGTAACTCTCGGCATGCCAAATTGAAGTCGAAAATCAATACGATCTTTAATAAAAGGCTCCTTCAGTTAATTTATCTGAAGATTAACCAATTATTTGACAAGGCTTCAAAGATGGAGATGGTATTCATCGTATTTTCGATAGTCTCCCACACTAAATACGCGTCGTGTCACTTCGTGTCTGTATGTCCATATGTATGTATGTATGTATGTATGTATGTATGTATGTATGTATGCACGCACGTACGTATGTATGCATGTATGTGCAGATTTGTATGTTTTATGTATGTACTCTCATGCATATTGTTATATGTTCACATCTATGTGCATGCGTAGGTATACGTATATATGAATACATCTTCACTAGTAGTACTATCTTGTTAAGCGCATCTACTAAGCAGTATGAACTGTGTTTAAGGCAGATACGCACAGCGTGTATCACTCCGCTATAGACACTGTTTGTAAACATGTCAAATAAAGTAAACACGTAGAAACGTAACAATGCCTTCAGTGAGTTGTTTATTATCCCACAAAGAACAAAAGAATACATAACACATATAGTTACATATCTAGACATGCTCATATATATTTAATGATAAACTTCTGGAAAGTTTTACAGATTTTTACAGTTCCATTGATGAATTAGATTTGTAATCTTCGAATTAGCTTATCAATATTTCAGTATAGATATTCCCTTTTTCACTGATCTTCAGCTTTATGTTAACATCCACTGGGCAGCTAATTTCCACAACTGTGCACAGTTTCTCTTCTCTACCTCAAATCATTATATCAGGTCTGTTAGGCTTACATTTTATTGAGGTCTTCACTGGGATATTCTACCAGTATTCCTTTTTATTATGAGTGGCTATGGCTTCTACTATATTGTAGATTCTTATTTCTTCTTTCTTGGGTGTATGCTTCCGACGGATTTCATTATAGTGTCCATCATGATATTTTCGGATAACTACTTATGATGTGGGTGATATGTTCAGTGTGAACTCCACAAAATCTGCATTGGTTATCACATTTTACTGATTTCCTGCATCTCTATCCTTTTTGTGCATCAAATATTTAGTTGATATTTCCTGATCCTGCATTACAAACGCATACTCTTCAAAGTCGGAGGTAGCAATCCGGCTATTGGTCCATAATAAGTGCTTTGATGATCGATGTTACTATCATCACGGAACTTTCTACTAACATTCATGCATGATCATACGCTCACATAGGCTCATCCTTTCATCTGATAATAGGTTGCGGTAGAGTCGTGCGACTTATTTGGGTATGTATTCTAGGTTACCAGACAAAGAGTGTTGCTCAAGGAGCTGCCTTCCAAGTCTTATGATGTTATCAGCCTCATGTATGCAAACTTGGTCAAGGGATGCACTTCGACACTTGGTGTTTAAAAGATGTTGCCGAAAGGATATGATGCAACATTCAAAGGCATTTAGGATCGATGTGAAACCTCTGCCGCCTTGTTTTCGTTTTAGGTAGTGGCGGTCTAAGTCTCTGTTTATGTGGAAATGTTGGGACGAGTACTGGCGCTGCAAATACATTGTAGGACATTGTTTTATTGAATGTAGAAAGTTCTGAGGTCCAAAGTTTTTTTATTCGGCTGTAATATTCTTTAGTGACACGTGTTTTGTTACAGGTGCCTTTGTAAGATATATTTTCATCCACCCCTAGGTACCAGATACATGGGAAACAGTCAAACCATTGACGGAAATGCTACAAGTCTGGTTTATAGTTTTCCTATTCACAACCATATAACAACATTTATCCTGACCAAACACCAACCGTACATCCTTTGGGAATGTTGTAACTGGCTCAAGGCTCTTTTTCATCTCACGCACATTCTTTGCATAAAGCTTTAAGTCATCCACAAAGAAACAATGTGTAATTTTGATATTTTTGTTTCCTTGTGAACCAGTAAGATATCCTTCAGATTTCCTTAGCATGAATGACAAGGAGTTTACAGAAGATATAAAGAGCATCACAGAGAGGCTGTCACCTTGGAATATGCCTTTGTGACACTGCATTCTATCAGTGATAATGCAGCCACTCATTGTGTTTAAGTTTAATATGGTGGCCCACGATGAAATCATGTCAGCTATGGTTTTGACTATTTTCACTGGAACTTTAGCAAGTTGAAGGGTTTCTGGCATCCATGTGTGGGGAACACAGTGAAAGGTTTTCTTGTAGTCTCGCCACATTGAAACTAAATTCCTCCTATGCTCTCGCATCTGACATCACAGTTTTGTTGATTAACAATTGCTCGGCTCATGTATGTATATATGTATGTATGTATGTATGTATGTATGTATGTATGTATGTATGTATGTACGTGTAGCAGGAATATTTGGTCAGTACATCCAATGCCACGGTTCTGACCAATTGGGACATCGCCTAGAACTGACCTGCAGAACTGCAGAGACTCTAGCCGTTGGAGCTGTCTCTCTGATCCGATGGTTTGGCTATAGAAAAACCTCATCTCAAGCACCTACGGCAGAGCGCCACAGATGTGAGACAGAGAACACACAACGCTAAGAGCTGCCACACAGAGTGCTGAGGAGATCCCACGCAGAGAATACTGAAAGAATGGCCTAGCTAAGAGATGACCTGTTACTTCACAACTGAATTTCCTTGTCTGTCGTCACAATCACACGAAGAAAAGCAACATCCCAACTCTCCACAACTTGGTCGTTCGTCCTAACGATATCTTTCCTTGTAAAACGAAGAAAATAAATACCTCCTTAACTGAATATCCCTCAACCAGGTTTACGTCTTTATCACTAATCCATCTTCGTTACATATATATGTTTCTCTCTCTTCTGTTTTTAATCTTTTAACCCATTAAGTCCCAGGGTACTGAAATTTCAGAATATTACGTTTAAATTTTCAAAGATGATTGAAAATAGAGTAAAATGATAAAAATCAATTATAAAAACTGCTTTACTCAAAGTAGAAATAGAAATACACGGTGTCCTATAAAGAGGACCCTGGGACAATGTGATATACTCATAAATTCAAAATCCTTCATATGTTATCTATTAATATATTCTATTGTTATTAAAGTTTATATATAAAATAGCTAAAGTTTTTGAAAGAATACAGTGAAATACAAAACATACAAAAAATAATGTATTGAAGGAAATCCATTCAAAAAAACAATGCTTTGTGGAAATGAGCAAAAGCAGTCTAGACACAGGGTTACGTTGCACTTTTCACAATGATTTAGTGGTTTACCGCTGTAAGACTTATTCTGACAACGTCGTTGCTGATCTCGTTTAGCTATTATATGGACTTTCATATCAAATTTAACGTCAGCAATGGGTGTGGATTGTGTGATCATCTTTGTTTATTGTCCAGATTGCTTAGCAGTGGAGTGCTTTAGATATGAAACACATAGATATCTCCTGAAATCGAGTAAATTTTTATGTTTCACCCTTTACTTCGTGGATCAGTTTATAAATAGTCCATGCATTTACAACAGTCATATTAATAACTCTAGTCAACAATGGTCTGTACCACTTTATGCCTCTAATTGAGGTTGCATATTTTGACGCCAACCAGTCCGGCTTGTCAACTTCACCCACGTAGTTGTTATATGAGTCCCAAACATGTGGTCGAGTCACATTGCCTTTGCTTTTTATTCCTCACTCTGGCATTGTACATTGCACATTTGGTTCAACTGAATCATAATTAGTCCCAATTGTCACACATTTAGTGTCAAGCCACCTAACTATAAGGATTTCATTATTGATTTCAAATCTATAATCATATGAACCTCTTGGTCCCTCTTTCATCAATGCTGTTTCGTTGAGAAGACATCTCTTGAGACGATTATCTCTCGTAGCAGTTGCTTCAAACCTCATTTGCCCGAGGTGCACTAGCAAACCATACTTTGTGAACAAATTATCAAAATATACGGAATGTGACCGAGGACCATCTACCACTCCAAGTAACTCTATTTGCAAGTGAAAGATCGTTTTGAGGTCCTTCTTGAATACTCTTACAACAATACAGATCAAAGTTGTAACAAGATCCTGTAACACCGCACAATGCCCCAAATTTGTAACAAAATCTTATGGGTCTCCCTTTTATAAATTTTTTGAGTGAATTATGTCCATAGTGTTTGACCATCGACTGACAGACTCTTTTCAAAAATTCCGAATTTACTGAAGGAATTCTGGTAAAGGGAGACCGAACTACGTAACCTTTATCATCTTTATTCTCCTCCCAGATTTCATAATTGCGAAAGTGATTGCTGCTTTTAAGATGCTGGAATCGATTTGTTGTAATAGCAGTATTGATTAATGGCAGACCCAGATCTTCGTCACTTGATCAGTAATTTCTTGTGGAGGGTAACTTAATATAACTAGAAGATATTAAAACTCCAAGAAATGTTTTAATTCATCTACAGAAAAGGTTTCGATTTTCTCCTTCCTGGACGCACAATATTGAACAGTTTCTTTCGCTATGTAGTCATATAATTCTGGGGTTTGCAAGTTTTCAGTCGAAAATCACTCCGATCAGTTAATTCATCTGAAGATTAACAAGTCATTTAATAAGGCTGGTAGTTGTAGCTTCAGAGTTGGAGTTAGTATTCATCGTATTTTCGATAAATAGTCTTCCACACCAAATACGCCACTTGTCACCTCAAGTTCCATTCTACGTATGTATGTATGTATGTATGTATGTATATATTTGATAAGAAGGATTTATCTACATTTATTCCAGGAAATGGCATTGTGCATTGTTTCTGCGACAGCACCATGTCACATAGGGAGGTAGAACCTTGATGACATTATTGGGCAACTGCAAATCACTTGGGTGATGTCTTCCACAGAAACATGACTCGCCCATTTCAGTGAGACTGGATCCTCGAAACACTGTGTGTTCCACCCACATCTAACAATAAGACTTTTCACACACCCCACTCCCAACAAACCAAACAACATCTCTCTTCTTCTTCACATTTCCTCTCGTTCATGCACTATGCTTATCCTCATCTCTTGTACCCCAATCCTGTCCTCACTACCCCTTTGCTAATCTGCTGTCCAACACCCCATCCATTTACCCAGGTCTCATCGGTCACTGCATTCCCCAACCCCACACTATTTGAATTCATATGAAGTCTCTACTCCCTCACCATCTCTCTCTTTCACTCTCTCTCTATCACTTCCTGTCTCTTTGTCTTGCTCTTTCTCTCTCTCTTTTATCATGCTTTCTCCCTCTGACTGGTTTACCACGGATCTCCTTTACTGCAACGCACCTGTTTCTGTCCTCATTCATGATCTCTCACTGTCTCTCTCTCTCGGACCGGACAACCACCTACCTCCTCTACAGTAACCCTGCTTGTTTCTACCTATTTCTATCTCTCTGTCACACCAACCTCTCTTCATCTGGCAAAGTTCACACCCATTCTGAAAGGATATTTGTCTTGCAAATTACTTGGTGACCCTGCAAATGTTGGTGCCACGTAAAGAGCAACCAATCCACACTGTAACGTGTTTAGCGTTTGGAAGAGCATCCAGTTGTAAAAATCATTCCAAAACTGACCTAGCCTGTGCTGGTGCCACGTAAAAGACACTCTTCCAGGTTATTGGTTAGGAAGGGCATCCGTCCCTAAAAGCCATGCTAAAACATACACTGAAGCCTTGTGCAGGCTTTTGCCTAGCCAGCTCCTGTCAAACCGTCCAAACCATGCCAGCGTGAAAAGCAGACGTTAAATGATGAGGATGATGAGGATTATGATGACGATGACAAGGATGATGATGATGATGATGACGGCGACGACGATGATGATGATGGCGATGATACATCTATATTTTCAGCTGCACCTTAGAACACCAATGGTTTTAATGTCTCTTTTGTTGATTAGGTATTTAGTAGCAATCTCCCGTTCTTGGACTGTAAATGCATAGCTTACGAAGCGTAGTGTGACGTAACGGTCTTAAGTCCAAGAGAAGCTTCGTTTCACGTTTGTGTTACTCTCATTTTCAAGTCTACTAGAAACATACTCATATATGGTCATTTTTTTCTGCTATGCTGAGCGTTCCATTTTTAATCTGTGTGAAATGAAATTCATACTCATTTCATATATCTTTATCCTCTATATTCAAACATCCATATTTTCAGTTGAAATATAGCTTGATTCAGTTATGATGCTAATTTTAATATTTTGAACTAGGTAGCATCTAATTCCATAGAATATCTGTCATCTCCTGCATCCAGTGAATAGTAAATTTTAACCTTGAAACGGGGATATGTTTAAACATAAAAGAGATAGGTACTCGGCAACATTAAAATGCATTTGTAGTGGCGCGAAATTATAGCCGCCATTGAGGAAGTACTATTCTGCACATGCGCAGGGGACTTCACCACAGGAAGCCCCTCGAGTTGCGCATGCGTAGTAAAACTCGTACTTAAGCAGTTACTTTCATTATCTCAGTGAGTTGAGCTCAGACCTTCTACATGACAACACCTCGCTCCTCCACGAAGCACTTTTCACCATGATGCTATCGATGTGATAGCTACTTGCTTCTCTGGCAGGCATCAAGGAAGACCTTAACCTTCCATTACCAAACCTACAATTTAATCAGTGGCGGCTAAGCAGAATGACGGGAATTTGTATAACCAAGTATCATCATAAATAAAACCTTTTTATTATATTGTAAATTGTTCTGATGTCTCTTCATTAAAAATGCTGTTAAAAGGTGATAGAGAGAGACTAAAGTCTCTGTGACAACTGTCATACCTATATCAATACTATTTACACATTGCTTTCTCAGCTACATTGACCGCAACATTTATGTTTATTTCGTAACATTTGAAATATCTACGAAATAAAGAAACGGAATTGAATCTTCATTATTTTATATGCTTCGTTTTCTATATTTTTACAGATAACCAAATATGGCTGCCGTACAGACGATAATAAGAGCAGCCAGTTCTCTTATTCTTTCAATCATTCTTATTATCACACTGACATCACTAAACATCGATGCGAAGGAACTCGGAAATAATTGTGAAATTAAAATTCCTCCCAATGTCAGTGAGATTTTATCTCGTTTAGTAAAATTAGAAAAAGATGTTTTCAATTTTGAAGTCCATTTATCAAACAAGTCACTTGATGACCTTCTTAATCCTGTACCATTAGATTTTTTTGCAAATGCGAGAAATTTTACGTGGTTTCCAGATAAGCCAGGTGCTTTAACTATATATAGAACTTTCTACTATGATTTTTCAATGCACACTTTTAATATGTTAGGCGTTTACGTTGCTAAACAAAGGATTGATATGAATATAACTTGTGGAAAACAAAATATTCAAAGACACGATCTAATAGATTTGATATTTGAGGAATTGAAAAGAATCTTATTTATCGACAAATTGCACATGGGAGAATCTGGATACATGTGTTTTTTAATAAATTTGTCAAGTGATATGAAGAAGAACAGCCCTCGCACGTATGAAGCTCACAGAAAAATTGGTATAAATCGAGAGATACTGAAGAACTATTGTTGCAGGATCTATAAAAACGGAAGCCATGTTTATCACTCCAAATCCATTTGTTCAGGAAAAACCATTGAAAACGCTGTATTCGAAGATTTTGGGAATGTCGCCGGAGCCATTTTGTGGGCTATATTACCATTAATTATTAGTTTCGTATCAAAAGCTAAATTACCTTCACATTCCCGTAATCTCTATCTGCCACTGTTTGCTCACGATGAATTCTTATTTACAATTAAAAATACATTGCCAAACAAATCCGAATGGATCAATGAAAACCATAATATTTACACATTCTCTCATTTTGTGTCTTGGGTATTTTGTTTCCACAATTCCTCTTTCTTTGCCTCAAGACTAAGAAGATTCATTTGTATTCTATTTTCTCTTTCAATATTTGTTCTGGATCTTTTGATGCATTACTTCTTTTTATATGAAACAATAGAAATGATTTACCAAGATGATATACCATTAGGCTATCGCGCCCTAATATTAGGAATCTCGCGAAGTTATGAGAATTCAGATGGCTTCTTCGGGGGTCCATTTTTGTGGTTCATGGGCTACATATTTTTCAGCTTTATTCTTTTCGTTCTTCCCAGTCGTTTAAGTGAGACTATCGCTTATAATACATTACAGCAAACATCCACTTGCACATTTCTCATTCAAAATAAGAGATTATTAGAGAAGTATGGCAATTTAAATGTTTCTACAGTACAGGATTATGATCTACTCTATGCGATAATGGAAGCTAATATTTCTACTGCTTTAAACCCAAATTTCTGGTATTTGATAATTTATACTTGGTTTAACCGTATAAAGAAAATTTGGTTATATTACTACGAAAGAAATATTTTCTGGCGATTCATTACACTTTGGCTCTTTATTTCCATTACAATTTTATTTGCAGTATTTTCTGTCTGTGAAGTATTTCTGTGCCTAGTTTATTATGGAATCCCAGTTGTTTATCTGATTTTAACTTTACCATTAAGTTATTTCAAAGTTTATATTTTCCCTCTGTATTTGAATGCTAACTATATTTTCAAGATTATTGCTTTCATTTTAACATTCATATCGTTTCTATGTTTTCTAATTTGGGGAATTTATTATATCTATATATTTCTTACAAGTTTTCAAATCTTTTGCGAGTATATAGTTTCAATAGCCGTTGCAGTATTTGCTAAGCCTGGTACCATTGGTGAAATATGGTTCGTTTCCATGTTTCTTGTTTATGGTATTGCAATTATAAAAGCTGTTCAGAAACGGTATGACTTTATTCTGCTTAAATCTATAAAGTTAACCAAAATTATTCGTCCAAATTTAGTTAAGTCAAAATATGGGGAAGAATTCATAAACGCCAGTTTGTTCAAGACAATTGTTAACCATCATTTTCCATTGAGAAACGAGATTTGTAAATCCATTGTAAAACTGTTTCTAATTGTATATTTTTTCTTTGTTTGCAACAATATGTTAAATGAAAGTGAGTTCGACTTTTCAACATTCACAAAGATTATTTTTATACTGCTGACGTCTGGCATACCTAAGTTATTGTCTATAACAAATACGAATCTTAAGCTAACAATAACCGTGTTAGATAAAATTACCCAAACAATAAACGTATTTGAAGAATGAAATATATCACGGAGAAGTTTATCAAGTTATTGATATACTTCGATAAAATCAAACAAAGTTTTTATGGATTATTAACTACATTGTATAACAACATCATCATCAACAACAACATCAACATCGATAGTTGTGGTCATTGAAAAGATTAGACGTGATACCATCAGTAACTGTTGCACTTGAAAGCATCAACACTCAACTACCAAAAGATTGGTGCAAGTGTGAAGGTAGAACACATACAAAAGTCGACATTGTTTGGAACAGGCAAGAATCCTCCGCAGGGTTCTTGAAGCATGACTAGTAAACATGTGTCATCTTAGCCTGCTGGCTTTGGACAGCTGATACTTTCCATCATACCCAGTAAAATATGCTGTGAGTTTTCATATGATAATAATAATAATTAATTCGTTTTATTGGCCACAAGGGCTAATATCAATTACAGACATATAAGGACAAAGACAGGACGAAGGTTAAAAAGGTTTTGTCCGAAAAGGTAGGGAAGTTCGTCTAAACAGAGGAAGAAAACGGAGAAAGATATAATAAATAAATAGATAAATAAATAAGTAGAACTCCCAAAGGGACGCCAGCCTTGACAGCGGCTGGACGTGTTTCTCGCTGCTCTGACCATTCAGTAGCTGAAAGCCATAGAAACACTAATATGACCCAACTGGACAACGGCGAACAAAAAAATAGAATAACTCTGAAAGACTGGAATATATATGTAGTGAAACTACCGCCCGCCATTAGATACAAACTACTATCGCCATTACATACATCTTCTCATTTAAATATAAATAAATGCGAGCGTAGTAGAGAACCCATTCCTTGTCCATCACGTGACTGATCATTATTCGAATCGGCAACTTCTTCGAACCGTTCCCGCCAGAACGCGAACTGACCAATCACGGCCCCTTATAAGGTCACGTGATGGAGTAAAATTCTAAAGGCATTTGGAGCCCTCTTAACGCTATATATAGATCAACTCATACCCAATAATTTGTCTCGGTCCAGTTTCTCTTTGAGAACTGTTCCGTGTACCACACGATAGCAGCAGCAGTTCCAGCGACCACTTCAGCAGCTTCGTCCAGCCACGATGACCTCCGCCGTCGCCACATCAGCAACAATAGTCTACTACTACTATCCAGCATCATCATCATCATGACCAACACGATTAATACCAAACAGCCTCTACGCTACCAGCGTCAACACGATTTACTATGTACACCAAACCAAACTCCGCGGCACATCTCTCTCTTCGATTCTGTTAGGTGACCCAGCTTCACCACGGTAAATAAACAGACAAGAGTTCTTAAACAGACAAGAAATTCTCAGCCAGCGATGAACATCTGTATAACAAGAATCACGGCTAGGCATCGATGCCTCGACATCACAACTAGTGATCAGCTCTGCCAAACTCAGCCTTTCCTCACTTTCACATACAGAACTTTTCTTATTGTGTACCCAAGATCTGGTATAATTGTCCACGTGTTATTGACTCTCTTTCTATCTGCTGTAATAATACACATACACACTTTTCTTTGATTATGTTCTTATATGTCGCATTCACACTCTCACACAGACATACATCTTTAACACTACAATAAATATATCTGTTATTCATCTAATACGGTTGTGGTCTTTCATTACTGGTCACATATGTTATCGACGTATAACATCATCTATATCATCTTTTATATATATTTGTATGTTCGACCGTGTGACGCGTTTAAATAAAGGGAGTCCTCTGTTTTTCCATTCGTCACCATTTCTCCTTTTATGAGTTCGCACGGTCGTCCCTAACATATACAATATCCTGTGAGTATTTAAAATTCCCTTCAAAATAAGTTAAGAAATTTACATGTATACAGTTTTCAAACACACAAACTATGATATCCACAACTGTTGTGAACACTCATCCTTATATATATATACAATACAATATATACAATATATACAACACAATATATACATATCCTGTGAGTATCTAAAATTCCCTTCAAAATAAGTTAAGAAATTTACATATCTACAGTTTTAAAACACACAAACTTTGACACCACCACGGTTGTGAACACTCATCCTTTCGTCTCTCCTTGAGGATCCGAAAAAGTAAAAAAGTAAACATACATTTTTTTTTTTAATTCTAAAAACATTAGTTTTCTCTGTGTGGACGTACAAAAGACCATCTTAGTTGAATCTTAAAACTTTCTGTGAAAATTTGACTCTTCTTGTTTTTTCTTTGCTTTCTTCCCGAGTATTCAGAAATGTAAACATCTTTTTCTATTGCAAAAACACAAGTGTTTTCTCTAACTGGACATACGAAAGAACATCTCTAGAAAAGTCAACTTTAATTTCTACAATATTATCTTTATTTTCTCCTTGACTAGCCGAAATGTGCAATAACAGAAATGCACGTGGAATAATAATAATTAATTCGTTTTATTGGCCACAAGGGCTAATATCAATTAAAAACATAAGGACAAAGACAGGACGAAGGTTACAAAAGGTTTTGTCCGAAAAAGTAGGAAAGTTCGTCTAAACAGAGGAAGAAAACGGAGAAAAGATATAATAAATAGATAAATAAATAAGTAGAACTCCCAAAGGGGGAGGCGCTTCGAAAAAGGAAAGGTTACACGTGGAAAAACCCATAAAACCACGGGAGCCTGGTCAGAAAAAAATAAGAAAGGGGTATAGAGCCCTTTCTCCTTTTACATTACCTTTTTTTTCTACAGGTGTATTCTCAGAATTGGTCCGTTTATACTGGCCATTCTTCCAACAATCACCCATCTTTCAACGAATTTGCTATGAGACAGCACTTCCCTCTCTACTCTCATCTTCCTTTTCAAGTGGAACTTGAAAAAGTTGATGAGGCCTTGGCCAAAGAGGAAAGTGTCTGTCTTTAGCCCTTTCAAACGGGTCCACCATATCACTTCTTTCGCTACAGCCACTAGGCATAGGAAAATTGCCTTGCCCTCCTGGTTAAAGGAGGTCTGGTCGAACACAACTTCTCTATTCACAAATAATACAGAACAGAGTAAGTCGGCCCGTCCTTAATTTTTCTTAAGGTCAAGGTCACTGTTGCTATTGTTTGCTGCTAGTAGTAGTAGACATTTGAACTCTTTTTGACCGATCCCATCCTATTCCACTCAAAAAAGGGAGAAAAAAAATACATGAGCCGCTCTTACTACTACTGATGCTGCTACTGCTGCTGCCACTACTACTACTACTGCTACTACCACTACTGCGCTGCTGCTGCTACCTCTGCTGCTGCTGCTACCACTGCTGCTGCTGTCACTACTACTGATATTACTACCGCTGCTACTACTGCCACTGGTACTGCTGATATGCTGTTACCACTGCTGCTACTGATAGTGATGTTGTTGCTACTACTACAACTACTGGTGATGGTGGTGATGCTGCTGCTGCTAATGCTGAATGTATTTGTAAAATAAAATTTAAAAAAAAGAAAAAATGAAACTTTAATTATAATTTAACTTTACTTTAAAAAAAAAAATTCAAACAGTACACCAAATCGCTTGTCCAATGGTTATAATGGAAGCGCGCCAGTCAGGAATCTGTCAGCCTGACGACGAAAAATTTTCAAATGGCAGAATATCTTCCCCGAATACGAACCTGGAAGGTCATTTAGACGGGATTTGTCCCAAATTAAGCCCCCAAAGTTCACCACCACAACGACCACAAAATCAAAAATGTAAAAGAATTAAATGGAACCGGGAAGAATATAAAGAAGTAATATACGCTTATTACTTTGCTTAGTAGGCCAACCCAAGAGAAACACACCGCAAACTCTTACAGAATTTGGAGGAGCCGGAATCCAGCTAGCAGACCAAATCTAGACGAAAACAGATTAGCAAATGTTAGAAGAGATATCCTCAGAAATACCAGACTCACAGATGCAGAATTGACCTCTATTAAAAAAGCGGTAGAGAATGACCTAAATATAAGTCAGGAAAGAAATAATGAAGCAGAGGAGAGGAACGTTGGACCACAAGCACTGACTGAAAGGTGACCATCTGCCGAAACCACTCAAGAGCCCGAAGAAAAAGGAGAATATAATGACCCTAGGGAAAACAGCCAAGAAAATGATGCCGAAACAGAATTTGAAGACCACATATTTGCTGAACAACACAGAAAATCTATCACTGAAATGAAGCAGGAAGTTCTGAATGAGCTTGCAGTTGTAAGGCATACAAATATGAATGATAGGGAACCACTCCATAAACTCCCAAATGCACACCAACATAAAACACAAATAAAAATTGGCAACTGTGTTACACAAGAGATCATACAACAACTAAAACCCGATCTTAATAAGTTAAATGAAATTATCTACTCTGTTGCTAAGGTAATTGAAAGACGCTGTTTAACACCCAAAAAACCAACAATACCAAATTCGAAAAGAAAATCAAACTGGAGGAGTAGAATTGAAACTGAGATTGAATCGTTGCGAAGGGAGATATCAATATTAACTGAGCTAATCTCTGGAAATGATATAAAATCAAGAAAAAGCAGGAAGATCGTGAGGAAATATGGACTCTCAACAAGAGAAGAACTAATGTCAGCGAATGAAACACTGAAACAGAAAGTTCAAGCGAAGGCTCAGAGAATACGCAGATTTGAGAAAAGAATCAGATTCTACAGGCAAAATAAGATGTTCAAATCCAATGCTAAATCATTTTACAGGGAAATAGGGAAAGAAAAAATAACCATTGAAAACCCACCCCCAATGGAAGAAGTTGAAAACTTTTGGAAAGGGATCTGGAGTAATGAGAAACCATACAATGAAAATGCAGACTGGATCAAACGCACCCAAGATGCCTACAAACATCTACAAGAACAGGTATGGGAAGACGTCTCAGTCGCTGACCTAAGGAGGGCACTAACGAAGGCTCATAAGTGGAAATCCCCTGGTACTGATAGAGTACCAAATTTCTGGTTCTCATCACTCTCGTCCGCACACAAAATCTTAGTAATACTATTTAATAGTATTATGAAAGACCCAGAAAAAACTCCCCATTGGATGGCAAATGATATTACTTACCTCCTCCCGAAAAATAACGAAACCAAAGACCCAAAAAACTACCGGCCTATAACATGTTTGTCTACTACCTATAAGATTTTGACATCTATTCTAGTGGAGAAAACATATACGTTTATGGAAGAGAATAACCTCTTTCCCAGTGAACCAAAAGGATGCAGACGTGGCTCATACGGATGCAAAGATCAGCTCTTAATTAATCGCATGATCCTTGAGAACTGCCATAACAAGCGCAGAAATCTCAGCTCTTCATGGATTGATTATAAAAAAGCCTTTGACAGCATACCACATTCGTGGATTCTGAAATCACTGGACATTTTCAAAATTTCTCCTGTGATTTCAGATTTTTTAAAGTATAATATGTCACTATGGAACACGAAGCTGCAATTATATCATTCTAATGGAGTATTGCACTCAAACAATATTAGCATAAACTGTGGCATTTTCCAGGGTGACTCGCTCTCACCACTAATTTTATGCATAGCACTGATACCACTCTCAAGTGAACTGAATAGAACAGGGTATGGCTATAAAATTGACAACAAGAAAATAAGCTATCTATTTTATATGGATGATTTAAAGCTATATGGCAAAGATGATGAAGAGCTTCAGGGACTATTACATACTGTGAAAGGATTCAGTGATGATATCGGGATGGAGTTTGGCCTTGAAAAGTGTGCCAAAGCCACTTTTAAGAAAGGGAAACTAGTAAAGTCAAATTCAATAGAATTAGATGTCGAAACAGTAATAAAAGAACTTGAGCAGGAACAAACCTATAAATACCTAGGAATAAATGAAGGCTCTGGTATCCAGCATGCAAGCATGAAAGAGAAGGTTAGGAAGGAATGTTATAGAAGAGTTCGAGCAGTTCTGAAGTCTGAGCTGAATGCATATAATAAGGTGTTAGCCATAAATTCCTTAGCAGTCCCAGTTGTTCTTTATAGCTTCAATGTGCTTAACTGGAATACCAGTGAAATAGTCAGAATTGATAGAAAAATCCGCAAGCTACTGACTTGTAATAAGATGCACCATCCAAAGGCAGACGTGGATCGTCTTTACCTCCCCAGAGCTCAGGGAGGTCGAGGCTTGATCCAGCTTGAACTTACGTACAAAACCACCACAATCGGACTGGCCAAATACCTTGAAACAACCAACGATTGGATGCTGAAACTTGTTGAAAAACATGAAAGACCGAAAAGACTTCACTCTATTCTGAAAGAGAGCAAAAAATTCGCTACCGAACTCTTAGATACCCACCAGCTTGATCAGGTTGAAGGAAATGCGCCAACTGCTGCTGCAAAGAAAATAAAATTAATTGCAAAGACAAAAGCACATGAAAAATTAGCTAGCAGATGGGAACAGAAACCTCTGCATGGCAAGTATGTGGCTCGTAGCAAACAAGCTGATGTCGACCAGAAACGCACGCATCAGTGGTTACGAAGTTCAGGGCTAAAAGCAGAGAGTGAAGGTTTCATATTGGCTGCTCAAGACCAAAGCTTATTAACCCGGAACTACCAAGCCAATGTGATAAAAAATGGAGCTGACCCAAAATGCTGATTTTGTAACGATGCGATTGAAACTATAGACCACCTAATCTCAGGGTGTAGAGTGTTAGCACCTGTAGAATATAAAGCAAGACGTGACAGAGTTGGCCAGTATTTACACTGGACAATATGTCAGCATTATAAAATCAAAAGCGCTGACAAATGGTATAAACACCATCCTGAAGCTGTGACTGAGGGAGAAAATGTATCGATTCTCTGGGACTTCCCCGTACATACCGACAAGACTATAAAAGCTAATAAACCGGATATTATCATAAAAGATCAGACAAAGAAGACGTGTTTATTAATTGACATGAGTATTCCCTGTGATCATAATATAGCGGCGAAAGAATTTGACAAGATCAGTAAATATAAAGACTTGCTAATAGAAATTGAAAAAATGTGGCACCTCAAGGCGACTACCATACCAGTGATTGTAGGATCTCTAGGAATGATAAAAAAAGGTACTGAAATCTATTTGAAAATGATACCAGGCTTACCATCTCTACAGGAGGTGCAAAAAATCGTGCTAACTGGAACGACTCATGTACTAAGAAGAGCATTATCGCTGTGAAAAAAACATCCATTCATGTTTTACCTATGAATTTGCGTGTGTAAATTGGGAATGCATACAACGTTTCTCTGCCCTAGGTGTACGGAAAACACTCGGCGAGAAATGGGAAGAAATTTGAAGAAAGAAGAAAAAAAACATCATCATCATAATAATAATAATAATAATAATAATAATAATAATAATAATAATTATAATAAAAATACTCATACCAAAAACTGAACTCAACCCCAAAATTCCCATCGAAGCCATTAACACTCTGGCACTTCTGGTAATCCAATACAGTTTTAACATCATTAACTGGAATCTTACCGGGTTCCAACGCCTGGACAGAAAAACAAGAAAACTACTAATATCTAAGAACATGCACCACCCAAAAGCAGACGTTGATTGTCTGTACCTACCTAGGAATAATGGGGGAGGAGGATTGATGCAGGTAGATCTGTGCTGTACGACCTCCTCAATAACAATGAACAAGTACTTATCTAGTACAGAGGACTGGGTGTTGTGGCTTGTGTGGAAGCACGAAAGCAGTAAAAGTCACATTCCATTGCGAAGGAAGCTTGTAAATTCGCAAGGGAACTCGACGTTAAGCCTGAATTAAATGAAGAACTGGAAACCACTGCC
The DNA here is from genome assembly GCF_046866305.1 of Octopus bimaculoides. Taxonomy (NCBI): domain Eukaryota; kingdom Metazoa; phylum Mollusca; class Cephalopoda; order Octopoda; family Octopodidae; genus Octopus; species Octopus bimaculoides. Next base: position 194,601,097 of record NC_142928.1, read on the forward strand.
CCCGAACAAACAAGACGGGTCAAACAAACTGCAAAGAAGAACGGGCAGAAACAAACTGAGGAGACGTGGTGCCAGAAGCCTCTACATGGACAATATAAAGTGAATTGAACGAGACGCATCCATTTCCAAGTAAGTTTATCTTCACCTTTCTGATGCGACTCTCTACTCTATACTGTTTTCTTCCTCCATCCTTCTCTAATACCCTTTTCCTCCACTTCCCCGTTTTCTCTCTCTCTCTCTCTCTCTTCTCTCTCTCTCTCTCTCTCTCTCTCTCTCTCTCTCGCTCTCTCTCTCTTGATGCTTACACGTGATTATCATTCATCTCTCTTTTCCTCACGTGACCATCTTTCTTTTCCTGCACAGTCGTTTAAACTAACGGACGTGTTATTTTCTCTCTCATCTATCGTTTCTCTTTCCAAAAGTGTTTCTCACAGCGTTCACTATTTTCCTCTCGTTCTGGGCCAACGACCCTCCATCTTTGTTTTCTTTCGGTTTCCTTGTTTGTCTCTACTGTCCTTTTATTGTTCCCAACTTTGAACTTCAATAAATCATAAATTTTATTTTAGAATTTATGGGAGCAGCTGTCTTTGAAGATTCATAGTGTCGTTGAATATTCGAAATGAGGAGTAGATAGACAGCTGACAACTGATGAAGGGTCCTTTCTCTGTGTTAACTTATCCTGTTTTCAATTATTTTCTCCTTGTTTACGTATTTCCCGCATTTGTCTAAGTATTTCAAGATATTTGCACCGTTGGTGATGTCCTGTACTCATATTTGCATGTAAATATATATCTATATATTATATATTATCTCGTATATATATATATATATATATATATATATATATATATATATATATATATATATATATATATATATATATATATATATTATATATTATTTCGTATATATATATATATATATATATATATATATATATATATATATACTTTTTCACGTCTGGCCGTATAGCCTTTTTTGTTTGTTTATTTCACTGTTTAGTTTTCCTGTCCTGTTTTCCGTCCGCCACTATCCCCCATGGAACAAATTTAATTTGTGTCCGTGGGAAGAGCCATTGTAACGATGCGTCCTGCCCTAACTCTTTGAAAAGCCAGTGTTATAATGGAGACAGCTGACGAAAGAAATGTTCTCTATGTAGCCTGTGTGTTTTCTGCACCTTGTTTATCCTTTTGTCCATGTTTTTTTGCAACGTTATATACCCAGATATGAATCTATATATACATGTAGATGAAGGTATGTACATACACGGACATATATATGCATATACTCTTATATTATATATATATATATATATATATATATATATATATATATATATATATATATATATATGCATACATACATATATATATATGTATGTGTGTGTGTGTATAAAATGAACGTGTGTGTGTGTGTGTGTGTGTGTGCCATTTACAGATACATGAGGACAGACACGTACACTTAGTCACATTATCTCTCTCTCTCTCACACACACACACACTCTCTCTCTCTCCCTTTCACACACGCCCATTTCATATTCACGTACATACATCTATCACTTTCTCCTCTCTTTCAATTTAAAACAAAATTAAATGAATAACATTTTTTTACAGAAATTAACAAGCTCTGGATGATAAAATTACATTCAATTAAAAATATTTCTAAATGGTTAAAATATTGTGTACGTCAAAAAGTCAACGGTTTTTCTTTCTTAGAGAGTGCGAACACAATGTGTGTGTATATGTCACAGATAGCGAACGTTTGTTTGTGTTAATTGAGACGCAATGACATTCATTATATGTGTGTGTGTATTCTGTATGTGTGTATATGTGTTGATGTCATGGAAGCCATACATTTTTTTCATCAAGAAATAACAAAGAATGTGTTTAATCGTTTAAATAAAGGTTGAAATGTTACAAAAATTTGTACTGCACTACCGAATCTAAGTATGAAGATAAATATGTAAAAGAATTAAGATAAAATATACTATTTCTGAGATATTTCAGTTACACACAGACATCCCTAGAGTTTTAGTATTATCAATATATATATATATATATATATATATATATATATATATATATATATATAATTAGCATGAAGCCTTAAGAATGCAGTGAGCAACAACCAATTTGGAAATGAGAGCTAAGGTCTCAGTGCATCCGCCAGAAGGCATCAAAATAATAGAAAATTACAGTATGCGAGGAAACAGACTGAGAATTCAAGAGGCTACCTATAAAGATTAAGCCGTTCAGATGCTCATATAACATGGTTCCGTGTGTTGGCTCGAGGGCCTCAACCATCCCCAGTATGAGTTACTGGGCAAGAAATTCTAAATCCGCCACCTTATAAATCCATTCGCGTTCTGTCATGTTTTGCACCAAAAAACCAGCAACGCATGGTGCAAAATATTTATGAGCAGAAAACATTCGTATGTATACATTCGAAATCAGATGTTACTATTGTTAATACTATCTATGCCAAGTACTTTTAATTGATGATATTAACAGCAGTAACACAGGCGGTTCACAGGTTTAATAGCATTATAGGCTATAAAATATAAAATTAGCGGGAAAATTAAAGGATATAGTGTGGTGTTAATATTATCTGCATATATATATATATATATATATATATATAAGCAATGTTAATTCTCTAAATGAAGTATTAACAGTAACTGCACGATAAAGTGAAGTGTATTGCCACTTAAGTGTGGCTGACCCCTAGGGGTGGATGTTACTGTTGCTTTAGCCCCAGGAGGACATCTCCTCCAGCTGGCTTATCGACACACTACTGTGTCCTGTTTGTTTTGCCAAGGGAAGTTACCCCTCTCATCTTGATCGTAGCACAAACGGACCCGGGATCGGACGCTGACGAAGGGAAATAACCCTGAAACCCGGGTCCGTTCGTGCCACGATCAAGATGAGAGGGGTAACTTCCCTTGGCAAAACAAACAGGACACAGTAGTGTGTCGATAAGCCAGCTGGAGGAGATGTCCTCCTGGGGCTAAAGCAACAGTAACATCCACCCCTAGGGGTCAGCCACACTTAAGTGGCAATACACTTCACTTTATATATATATATATATATATATATATATATATATATATATATATATATATATATATTACTCTCTCTTTTATTCTTTTACTTGCTTCAATCATTTAACTGTGGCCATACTGGAGCACCACCTTTTGTCGAGCATATCGACCCCAGAACCTATTCTTTGTAAGCCTAGTACTTATTCTATCGATCTCTTTTGCCGAACGGGTAAGTTACGGGGCCGTAAACACACCAGAATCGGTTGTCAAGCGATGTTGGGGGGAGGGGACAAACACAAACATATACACACACATATACACACACATATATATATATATATATATATATATATATATATATATATATATATATATATATATATATATATATATATATACACATATATACAACGGTCTTCTTTCAGCTTCCGTCTACCAAATCCACCCACAAGGATTTGGTCGGCTCGAGGGTATAGTAGAACACACTTGCCTAAGGTGCCACGCAGTGGGACTGAACCCGGAACCATGTGTTTCGTAAGCAAGCTACTTACCACACAGTCACAAGCAATGTATACATGTATCTGTATAAGAATATCCGACTTACACAGAATGCAAATGATACAGAGAAATAAAGGTGTTGAAGAAAAGTATTACAAATCCAACAACTGTTTCTGGGGATTTGGTTGTCCAAAATAATGCTTGTAGCTTGATTCCATTGTAGAAGGAGACGAGCCTCCATCTTCAGGGGTGAGATCTTACATTTGAGATGTTAAAGAAAAGAAGTTCAAAGATAGAATGAATACGTGGAGAGCTAGGTGTATTAGAGGGGGAAATTGGGGAGGTATTCAGATAGGGAATAGTGAGAGGAGAAAATAAAATTCAAGAGTGAGGGGTTAATAAAGAGACTAGTAGGGAGTAATAGTAGTAGAGGTGGAAGAGAGGAGGGCTGTGTTAGTGGGAATTGGTGAAATAATGAGAAAAGAGAATGGCCATTATTTGAGAGGAGTAAATTGACTGGTTCAATGGCTGACGGAGATTACTAAGTAGAGAAGAATGAGAGAAGATAGAGGGAGGTGGATAGAGTGATGAGGAGAGTTGATAGTCTATACTGTCCGTATTGTTCTCTCCAATGCATTCCATATTGTTCTTGGCTAATGATACATCAAGCCTCGTATGGAGATAGTAAAAAGACGCCCGTCCTCTCTTCCAGATCAGTGGCTGTCATTGCAATATTAAGATGTTCATGTCTGTAAGGAGGCGAGCTGGCGGAGACGTTAGCACGACGGGCGAAATGCTTAGCGGTATTTCGTGTGCCTTGACGTTCTGAGTTCAAATTCCGCTGAGGTCGGCTTTGCCTTTCATCCTTTCGGGGTCGATAGGTTAAGTACCAGTTGCGTACTGGTGTCCATATAATCGACAGGTCCCTCCCTAAAAATTTCGGGCCTTGTACCTAGAGTAGAGAAGAATACTTCTTTGCAGACTATGTTCTTCGTGTAAGTTACCCCTGTTCTCGTCCTTTCTTTGTCAGTGTTGATAGCTTTAACTCAAGCATCAGATAAGTTGCAAGCTCTTGAGAATGCAACATATTGCTGACCATGGCCGAATACAGGTTCAGGCAAGAACAGCCCCACTCTATCAAATGTCTTCCCTTGAGATTTATGGATAGTCATTGCATAAGACAGGCGAAGGGGAAACTGGTTTCTTTCTAATGTGAATCGCAAGTTTGTGATGCGCATGCGTTAAGTATTAGGTGATATAAAATATTTAGTTCAATTCACAAAAAATTACTTTTCTCCATCCACTCACCATCACCACCAGCACTAGCAACAGTAGCAGCACCACTCTGCCTACCTGCCTGCCTGTCTGTCTGTCTCTCTCTATCTATCTATCTCTCTCTCTCCCGCTGTGCCTTTCTTTAACATCACCCCTCTGCTAAAATTATATTTCTAACTCTCCTCTATATCACTAACTTCAACTAACTTTTTTAACCACGTAATAAACATTACGTTCCCCCTACCACGTGTCATGGACGCTTCTCTCTTCGTCGTTTCTCTCTTCTTTTTTTCTTTCTCTCTCGTTCTACCTCATTGTTCGCCTTATCCTCTTTGTCTCTGTCCCTCTTTTTCTCTATACAAGTGAAAGCGTTACCGACGGGCTAGGTAACGGAATGACGAGTAGAATTATGATTAATCTATACCTAAAATGTCCATATAGAGAATAAGGTAGACCGAGTTTAGTTTAAACAAAACCAAGGCAGCAGAGATTTATCATCAATCCAAAATGTCTTCGAATACCGCATCATATTTCTTTCATAACTCATAGTTTTCTATGATTGACGTCCGGGAACATTCAGAGAAGTTGCACAAATCTACCGCCGCATATCATTCACTTTTAGTTGATGTAGAATCCAGTTTTGTTGATGTAAGTTGATTCCTTCATGACAATTTCAGGCTTCAAACGAACATGATTGCTATCCTGAAGAAACAAACCAACAGAATAAACAGGTATGCAACAAATTAGACAATAGCAACTAGTTACATTTTTCAAGGGGAAGAACTCTTTGACAGTATGTCTCAGTCCCCCCCCCCCCCCCCTGAATTGCTATACTTTCGACGACGAACTGTGAATGAGGCGGAGGTTACGGCCAACTAAAGTAAGATGTACAAATAGTATTAATGATTTCTAATTTAGGAATGAGGCCAGCAATTTTGAAGGGAGGCGGTGAGACGATTTCATCGACCTTAGTGCTACACGGTAATCCCAAAAGAGGAAAAGCAGAGTTGATCTCCGTTGGATTTCAACTCGAAATGTAAATAGCTGCAAAAAATATCGTAAGGCCCTTAATGGAGACGCTTTTACGATTCTGCTAATACTGGGACTTAGGGAAAAGTAATGACAGAAATAACGAAAGGGAATCATAGAGGGAGGAAAAGGTGGAAGATGTGAAGCAGTATGAGGTGTCTGTGCACACACACACACACACACACACATAAGTGCATGTATGTACACACACACACATACATACACACACACACACAATACATACATACATACATACATACATACATAACAGCTGCAACAACACGAACAACGACAAAAAAAGAACCAACACCGCCACCATTGCGATGGCAGCATGAACGAGCAGAGAAACACAAAACGATACAAAATCCGGTGCTTGTGCACCATCGCCTCAATGCTCAAGAGATCAGCTTTTCTCAAAACCTGTGTGTCTGGAGTTTTTAAGGTCCAGCCTACATTCAGAATGTCTCTTAGACATCTCTGATGGAAGCGTTCAAGGACTTTTACATGATGTTTGTAAAGGGTCCATGTTTCACATGAGTAAAGGATCGTTGTCAGTACACATGCACGGTACACAGCAATGTTTGTTTACCTTGTGATGCCATGCTGGGACCAGACACGCAACTGAAGGGACCAGAAGGAATCAGTTGCTGTCTGCATCCTGAAAGCTATTTCATCATCCACGAAGCAAGAACGGCTGAGTGTGCTGCTATATATGTCTATATGTACGTAAATATCTAGGTATTGATCTTACATGGACCTACGAGTGTAAACTGGTATATATATATGTAAGAACGACCGTACGAACTCAAAAAAGGAGAAATGGTGACGAATGGAAAAACAGGACTCCTTTTATTTAAAACGCGTCACACGGTCGAACACAAAAGTTTATATCAAAGATGATATACATATATGTTATTCTACGATAACATAAATAGCCAGTAAAGGAAGACGATAAACACAACCGTATGAAATGAATAACAGAATTATTTATTGTGGCGTTAAAATGTATGTCTGTGTGTGAGTGTGAATGCGACATATAAGAACATAATAAAAGACAGGCCGTCGTATAAAGAAAAGAGTGTGTAAGTGATACATGTATGTGTATGCGTTATATACAGCAGATAAAAAGAGTCAGTAACACGTGTGAGCATTTATACCAGTTCTTAGAGTACACAATAGGAAGAGTCTGTATGTGAAAGAAATTGAGGCGTATGAGTGGCAGCGCGATCACTAGTTTTGATGTTGTGGCTTCAATGCTGGGCCGGGTTCTTGAGGACAGACGTTATTCGCAGGCTGAACTCTTGTCTGTTTATTTATCGTGGTGAAGCTGAAACACCTAACAGAATCGAAGAGAGAATATGTGCCGCTGTAGTTTGATTGCTCGTGAACGTTGAAAGTCGTGTTGACTATGGTTGGCGATGCTGGTGGCGAAGACGATGCTTGGTGGTAGTCGTAGAATCGTGTTGCTGATGACGACGTCGGTGGTAGTCGTAGCTGGAGATGCTGCTGCTGTAGTCGCTGGAATTGCTGCTACTGATTTGTGTGGTACACGGAACAGTCTCTAAGAGAAACTGAACCGAGACGAATTTGCCGGGTATAATTTGGCTATTTATAACATTCTGGGGGCTCCAGGAGAGGATTAGAAAGACACTATCACGTGACCTTATTAGGAGCTGTGATTGGTCAGTTTGCGTTCTGGCGGGAACGGTTCGAAGCATTTGCCGCTTCAAATAATAATCAGTCACGTGATGACAGGGAAATGTGTTTTCCACTACGCCCGCGCTTGTTTATATTTAACAGCGGGGAAGATGGCTTCTTTGTGTATAATGGCGATAGGTAGTTTCACTACACACACATATATATATATATATATATATATATATATATATATATATATATATATATATATATATGTGTGTGTGTGTGTGTGTGTGTGTGTGTGCGCATATATGTAAATCTAAATCTTTTTTATTTGCTGGTAGGGACATGTATAGTAATATGAACGTGTGTATCTGCGAGTATATGTAGGTTCGCATACATATATATAAAACGAAGTTTACCCTTAGAAGCGTTGAAGCAAACTTCGTTTGTTTACGTTTATCGTAATTTGAATTTAACGTAGGATAGCGTCTCATAAAGCGAGATTTCTATACATCTCAAATTTGCAGAAAAACTTGTGGCTGGGCAGTTTAGCTCAAAGGGTCGAGAGCACGGCAACGCCTTATCACAGAGGTGTGAGTTCGAGTCTCACGTCCGGGCTCCCACACTTTTTTCTGCAAAATGGGAGTAGTTTAGCCTGTTCAGGCTATATAAAATCACTTCTTTAAAAGGTTACATATTTATATATGTAATTTGTATCCATTATATATATATATTTATATGTTGTTGTTGTTGGCACTCCGTCGCTTACGACGTCGAGGGTTCCAGTTGATCCGATCAACGGAACAGCCTGCTCGTTAAATTAACGTGCAAGTGGCTGAGCACTCCACAGACACGTGTACCCTTAACGTAGTTCTCAGGGATATTCAACGTGACAGTGTGACAAGGCTGACCCTTTGAATTACAGGCACACCAGAAACAGGAAGTAAGAGGGAGAGAAAGTTGTGGTGAAAGAGTACAGCAGGGTTCAGCAGCTGCCGGAGCTTCGTGAAGATTTAGGTGTTTTCTCTCAATAAACACTCACAACGCCCGGTCTGGGAATCGAAACCGCGATCCTACGACCGCGAGTCCGCTGCCCTAACCACTGGGCCATTGCACCTCCACACACACACACACACACACACACACATATATATATATGTGTGTGTGTGTGTGTATGTATAAAGAGAGAAAAGGATAAAGAGACCAATTGCAAAGCTAGAAATATATTTTATGGATAAAGTCTTACAGATGTTTCAGGGAAAATCCAATGTATCCCTTCATCGGAGACGGTAATAGTAGAGGAATGGATTATTACATCTATAAGAGGAGAGTTGTAGTAAGACGTGAGAGTCATGTGCTGAAAAAAGAACAAAGAAGAAACAGTACTTGGAGTGGAGCTTCATTCCGGCAGTAAACATCCATGTAAGGAATCCTTGTGGGTATTTTCCGGAGATAATTGTAGTAGCAAAGGTGGATATATATCATATCGTGTCCGGAGTAATCTGTGCGTTGTTTACTCAAAGGATAGCCCAAATCAAGTGAGAGATGTGTGTAGGGTCAAGAGGTCAAGACAGGAAGGGAAGGGGGAAAGAAGCAATTCAAGTGAGGAGTTATTCTGACAAGACATGGGAGAAGAAGTAGTAGAGGGAACAAAAGGAAGAATGTGGGGGTGGAGGCATAAGTTTAGTAAGGAAGAAGGTATGTGAGGAGGTAATGTGGAGAGGTATTTATATTGCGATAATTTCAGGCTATGAACCTATACGTGGTGAGGGTGTAGGTGGCATTCTAAAAACCGTATTTAGGAAATAAGAGAATTAGTAGTGATATGTTCTAAAAATAGAGCTAAACCTATTTTGAAGATGGTAGAAAGACCAGATGTTACCTAGGGTTGATTGGGGTTATCAATAGGGAGTCTGCCAGTGGTGGTGGTATTGGTGGCAAAGGAAAGTATGAAGGAGATAAATTAAGAAATTTAGTAGTGATAAGATCTAAAACGAAATAAATCTATTCTAAAGATAGTAGAAGAGGACCAGTTTGCTAGGTCGAATAGGTTACCTATAGGCAGTTGTGTGATTATGTTGTGTGGTCATTTGTACATTTGTGTCTGTGATAGAATTTGAATGTATGGAAAAAACGGTGATTGCAGGTGCTAAGTGCATCGTTATATCGATTAAGTAAAGTGGGAGAATTGTACTTTAAAATATGGAACGCCTCCTTTAAGCAAAGCTTGCAATTAGAGCGCTGGTCCTGGTATGGAATTCCAGAGTCCAGAATGGACCATTTTAAAGTGTACTGGGTATTTGTGTTTTTGAGGTGGTGAATGTGGTTGACTAGTGTTGTAGATTTACTGTTTGTCATATCTAAAAGAGTGCAAATGGGCTGCATAGCGTTGCTTTAAGTTTTTAGTTGAACCTATGTATGTAGCTGTAGAGTTATGTAGCAGATTGGTTACAGTGCATTTATATATTACGTTATATCTTACGCAATGCGTTTGCAGCGGGCAGATTGTCCCGGAGCGACAGTTACAAGTAGATGAGACTTGGGGGTTGGGCTTGAATTGCTTCTTTCCCCCTTCTCTTCCTGTCTTGACCTCTTGACCCTACACACATCTCTCACTTGATTTGGGCTATCCTTTGAGTAAACAACACACAGATTACTCCGGACACGATATGATATATATCCACCTTTGCTACTACAATTATCTCCGGAAAATACCCACAAGGATTCCTTACATGGATGTTTACTGCCGGAATGAAGCTCCACTCCAAGTACTGTTTCTTCTTTGTTCTTTTTTCAGCACATGACTCTCACGTCTTACTACAACTCTCCTCTTATAGATGTAATAATCCATTCCTCTACTATTACCGTCTCCGATGAAGGGATACATTGGATTTTCCCTGAAACAGCTGTAAGACTTTATCCATAAAATATATTTCTAACTTTGCCATTGTTCTCTTTATCCTTTTCTCTCTTTATACATACACACGCTAATACACGACTTATGTTATATTCCCCACTCATGTTTATACAGCGAAAGGGGCAAAACTAGCCGGTATACAGCACTTACTTGGTATTACCTGTATCTTTGGGTTTGGTTGAATCCAATACCCTTCATAACCTTTCATATATATATATATATATATATATATATATATATATATATATATATATATATATATATATATATGTATATAGACACACACATATATCAAACAAGATTCTTCACTGTGTGGCATATTTTGTGAGCTTATCAGTCGGTAGTGTTAAACATTAGAAAGAGATAAGTTGTTATGACTGGATTTGGTTGTGGCAGATACATGGAAAGTCTCGATAAGATTGTTGATTCTCTTTAGCTTCAGATTAAGCTGATCTTTGATAAGAAACATTCCTCCCGTGACTATCCCATACATTTCCTGTGTACAGAGAATCCAGCATCATAATTTCTGATTAACTTTAGGTTGGCCGAGTTTGATATGAGGGAACTTTCTCAGCTACCTCTTGTAGGTGAAGCCTTCTTTTTGAACCTTCTTCAATTATTTTCTGAATTCTTGAAACAGTTGATGGAGCCACAGACCAATCAGTTGCTATCTTACACATTTCTACACTTTTTACCAAATTTCAATATGAGCTCGTTTCTCATGCTTCTTCTTTGCCATTTTTATTTGGCATCTGAAGATGAAATAGAACATGACTGTCAAGAGAAATGCTTATACAGACATGATTTTTGAGTTTTCTAGTGATAAATATAACATTTTGGAAAATCCAGTAATAAGTCTACTTAAATGTGCAGGAGTGACTAAAGCTTCTCAGGTTACTGTACATGCATGTATAAAATTGGGTTATCCTCATGAATGATGTTATTGTATTCTTTACAGATATTGATTTACAAGTTTGCACATATATGTGTATCTTTCACATGCACAGGAAATACTCAACCCCTGTTCAAGCATAGCTATGATAATACAGTCTGTCTACCACCACTTGGGTTCTGTTTTGGTCAGGAAAGCACAGAGGAAAGTTGTTTTGTTGGATGAGAAATATTATTGATGCTTTTAAGAAATTGACTTACTTTTTGTCTCCCAGTATTTGTTGTGCGTACATCATTCAAACCGCGACAGACTCGGAAAAGGTAGGAGAATTATTATTTTTGTAGTTTAGTAATATGTCTGTCTTGAGGAAGTAGATCTATGATACAAGATATTCTAACCTTGAACATCACCCTTTCTATTGACATGCAGTATCCACCAATGTATTTCCTTTCTAAGAATTCAAGGAATGATTTGAGAGATATTTAACTGTTATTTTTAGCATTTTGTTGTCTTTGGAGGAGTTCACTGTGCGACCGGGTGTCTGTCTGAGGATAAACCATGAATCAATCTTATTTTATTTTTCTCACTGATTTAGGAACTCCTATAAATGGTGTTGCCATACGTTTCCTGTTTGTTGTTATTTTTGTGGTTTCACACATTTTCCTCCAGAAGAAGTTTATGTCTTCTCGTGAAGAAGTTCCTGTGATGTTCACTGCTCCTCCTCTCATGTCTTTGTCTACTGCTGCCAGGTCCTCGATAAATTTTTCGTTTACTGTTTTTCTCTTGGTTATTCTCTTCTGATTTTGGGGTTTCTCACTGACAGATTTTAGCTCCTGCTTGAGGGTGAGCAGTTCGTAATTGAGTATTATCTTTTTGTTATCTACAAACATCACTTCTATCTCCTTCTTCAGTTTTCGTTGGTGAGCTTTTAATACCGTGTCTGGTAGTCTTTTGCTTACTTTCATATAGAATACTCTCTCTTCGAGGAAGCGCTTCGAATTCACAGTTATTTTTTTCTTGGAAAATCTTAGCAAGGGCATACTTCACCGCTATATAACCCTGACTACTATTACTACTATTACAACTACTACAATAATTGTTGCGGTTGTGCCTGCTATTTACCATAGTCGTAGTAGAGGGACAATGGTCAGTTATTTTAGCTTGTAATGTAGTCTGGCTGATGGGTGGTATAGTATCTGTTGGAATGTTATTAACTGCGAAACCACGTAGGATTCCAACACCGAACACGTTTTCGTTTATATTGTTTGGGAGAAGGTTAATTTCAGATCTTTTTCCAAAATATCTCCTTCATTGAAAATAATACTGAAACTGTGTTTTTTAAACAATCGTCTAGATTATTCCATAATATAAGTTTTTAGAAAAGAAAGACAAAGAAACGAAAACAAACGTGAAAAATAAGAAAAAGGGAAAGGAAAGAAAGAGAAAAAGACCATCAAATCAGCACCAAGTGCTTCAGTTCGTTGCACACCATAAGGCTCAAGGGAACCTAATGATACAAGCCAGCACTTCGCAGCATAACCACGGTCGATGGCGAGGGTAAGGGGTTGGAAAAGCCAAGCGCCCTCACAGGCATCACCTGACATCTCGGTGAAGCGAGCTGCCGACGATGACAAGAACTTCACTGTTAGTGGCTCACTCCCACCAAATGTCTCAAACGCCATAAGTTGGAAGATATAGTTCACTGTCAGGTCCGATACTTGAGGGTTTTGTTCCGTTCGGCTACTAACTTTCTTCCTACGAATGACCCATTGCTTGTTGGCGTAAATATTTCTCAGTGAAATAATTTAGTTGTGGGTGCAGATCGTCCATGTATGATTCCAATCTGATCCTACATCCAACAACAGGATTTTGTTTCGCTCTTCCATAATTAATAAATCTGTCCTCAATTCATAAATTCAAGAAAATAATGAGTTTTGTGTTTACGGTTTCTTCTGTAATTACAGCTAGAAAGAATCTGTTTATCTGTTGAGCTGTTGTTTTTCTTCTGTTCCTTGGTTGTGTTGTTGTTGATGTTGTGTCCAGCCATGTTGTTTGTAGTAACTCTCGGCATGCCAAATTGAAGTCGAAAATCAATACGATCTTTAATAAAAGGCTCCTTCAGTTAATTCAACTGAAGATTAACCAGTTATTTAACAGGGCTTCAAAGATGGAGATGGTATTCATCGTATATTCGATAAATAATTCCGCACAGTGCCTGTTTGTATGTATGTATGTATGTATGTATGTATGTATGTATGTATGTATGTATTCTCATGCATATAGTTACATATCTAGACATGCTCATATATCTTTAATGATTAACTTCTCGAAAGTTTTACAGATTTTTACAGTTCCATTGATGGATTAGATTTGTAATCTTCGAATTAGCTTATCAATATTTCAGCATAGATATTCTCTTTTTCACTGATCTTCAGCTTTATGTTAACATCCGGTGGGCAGCTAATTTCCACAACTGTACACAGTTTCTCTTCTCTACCTCCAATCATTATATCAGGTCTGTTGGGCTTACATTTTATTGAGGTCTTCACTGGGATATTCTACCAGTATTCCTTTTTATTATGTGTGACTATGGTTTCTACCATATTGTGGATGCTTATTTTGTTTCTTCTCGAGACTATGCTTGGGTGTTTAAAAGATGTTGCCGAAGGGACATGATGCGACATTCAAAGGCATCTTAGATAAATGTTAAGCCTCTGCCGAGTTGTTTTCGTTTTAGGTCGGAGCGGTCTACGTCACTGTTTATATGGAAATTCAGTGTGTTTGTTAGTATTTTTCGGGTTTTCACATCAAGGCTCGGATCTCATGAAGCTTCCGATCAAGCAGCTCTAATGTTGGTACGAGTACTGTCACTGCAAATACGTTGTAGGACACTGTTTTATTGAATGTAGAGAGATCTGAGTTCCAAATTTTCTTTATTTGGCTGTAATATTCTTTAGTGGCACGTATTTTGTTACAGGTGCCGTTAGAAGATATATTTTCATCTACCCCTAGGTACCAGGAACATTCCTCAACAGATATACGGGAAACAGTCAAATCATTGACGGAAATGCTACAAGTCTGGTTTATAGTTTTCCCCCCTATTCACACCCATATGACAACATTTATCCTGACCAAACACCAGCCGTACATCCTTTGGAAATGTTGTAACTGGCTCAAGGATCTTTTTCATCTCACGCACATTCTTTGCATAAAGCTTTAAGTCATCCACAAAGAAACAATGTGTAATTTTGATATTTTTATTTCCTTGTGAACCAGTAAGATATCCTTCAGACCTCCTTAGCATGAATGACAAGGAGTTTACAGAAAATATAAAGAGCATCACAGAGAGGCTGTCACCTTGGAATATGCCATTGCGACACTGCATTCTATCAGTGATAATACAGTCACTCATTGTGTTTAAGTTTAATATGGTGGCCCACGATGAAATCATGTCAGCTATGGTTTTGACTATTTTCACTGGAACTTTAGCAAGTTGAAGGGTTTCTGGCATCCATGTGTGGGGAACACAGTGAAAGGTTTTCTTGTAGTCTCGCTACATTGAAACTAGATTCCTCCTATGCTCTCGCATCTCTGACATCACAGTTTTGTTGATTAACAATTGCTCGGCTCATGTATGTATGTATGTATGTATGTATGTATGTATGTATGTATGTATGCATGTATGTATGTGCAGCAGGAATATTTAATCAGTACATCCAATGCCACGGTTCTGACCAATTGGGACATCGCCTAGAACTGACCTGCAGAACTGCAGAGACTCTAGCCGTTGGAGCTGTCTCTCTGATCCGATGGTTTGGCTATAGAAAAACCTCATCTCAAGCACCTACGGCAGAGCGCCACAGATGTGAGACAGAGAACACACAACGCTAAGAGCTGCCAGACAGAGTGCTGAGGAGATCCCACGCAGAGAATACTGAAAGAATGGCCTAGCTAAGAGATGACCTGTTACTTCACAACTGAATTTCCTTGTCTGTCTTCACAATCACACGAAGAAAAGCAACATCCCAACTCTCCACAATTTGGTCGTTCTTCCTAACGATATCTTTCGTTGTAAAACGAAGAAAATAAATACCTCCTTAACTGAATATCCCTCGACCAGGTTTACGTCTTTATCACTAATCCATCTTCGTTACATATATATGTTTCCCTCTCTTCTGCTTTTAATCATTTAACCCATTAAGTCCCAGGGTACTGAAATTTCAGAATATTACGTTTAAATTTTCAAAGATGATTGAAAATAGAGTAAAATGATAAAAATCAATTATAAAAACTGCTTTACTCAAAGTAGAAATAGAAATACACGGTGTCCTATAAAGAGGACCCTGGGACAATGTGATATACTCATAAATTCAAAATCCTTCATATGTTATCTATTAATATATTCTATTGGTATTAAAGTTTATATATAAAATAGCTAAAGTTTTTGAAAGAATACAGTGAAATACAAAACATACAAAAAATAATGCATTGAAGGAAATCCATTCAAGAAAACAATGCTTTGTGGAAATGAGCAAAAGCAATCTAGACACAGGGTTACGTTGCTCTTTTCACAATGATTTAGTGGTTTACCGCTGTAAGACTTATTCTGACAACGTCGTTGCTGATCTCGTTTAGCTATTATATGGACTTTCATATCAAATTTAACGTCAGCAATGGGTGTGGATTGTGTGATCATCTTTGTTTATTGTCCAGATTGCTTAGCAGTGGAGTGCTTTAGATATGAAACACATAGATATCTCCTGAAATCGAGTAAATTTTTATGTTTCACCCTTTACCTCGTGGATCAGTTTATAAATAGTCCATGCATTTACAACAGTCATATCAATAACTCTAGTCAACAATGGCCTGTACCACTTTATGCCTCTAATTGAGGTTGCATATTTTGACGCCAACCAGTCCGGCTTGTCAACTTCACCCACGTAGTTGTTATATGAGTCCCAAACATGTGGTCGAGTCACATTGCCTTTGCTTTTTATTCCTCACTCTGGCGTTGTACATTGCACATTTGGTTCAACTGAATCATAATTAGTCCCAATTGTCACACATTTAGTGTCAAGCCACCTAACTATAAGGATTTCATTATTGATTTCAAATCTATAATCATATGAACCTCTTGGCCCCTCTTTCATCAATGCTGTTTCGTTGAGAAGACATCTCTTGAGACGATTATCTCTCGTAGCAGTTGCTTCAAACCTCATTTGCCCGAGGTGCACTAGCAAACCATACTTTGTGAACAAATTATCAAAATATACGGAATGTGACCGAGGACCATCTACCACTCCAAGTAACTCTATTTGCAAGTGAAAGATCGTTTTGAGGTCCTTCTTGAATACTCTTACAACAATACAGATCAAAGTTGTAACAAGATCCTGTAACACCGCACAATGCCCCAAATTTGTAACAAAATCTTATGGGTCTCCCTTTTATAAATTTTTTGAGTGAATTATGTCCATAGTGTTTGACCATCGACTGACAGACTCTTTTCAAAAATTCCGAATTTACTGAAGGAATTCTGGTAAAGGGAGACCGAACTACGTAACCTTTATCATCTTTATTCTCCTCCCAGATTTCATAATTGCGAAAGTGATTGCTGCTTTTAAGATGCTGGAATCGATTTGTTGTAATAGCAGTATTGATTAATGGCAGACCCAGATCTTCGTCACTTGATCAGTAATTTCTTGTGGAGGGTAACTTAATATAACTTGAAGATATTAAAACTCCAAGAAATGTTTTAATTCATCTACAGAAAAGGTTTCGATTTTCTCCTTCCTGGACGCACAATATTGAACAGTTTCTTTCGCTATGTAGTCATATAATTCTGGGGTTTGCAAGTTTTCAGTCGAAAATCACTCCGATCAGTTAATTCATCTGAAGATTAACAAGTCATTTAATAAGGCTGGTAGTTGTAGCTTCAGAGTTGGAGTTAGTATTCATCGTATTTTCGATAAATAGTCTTCCACACCAAATACGCCACTTGTCACCTCAAGTTCCATTCTACGTATGTATGTATGTATGTATGTATATATTTGATAAGAAGGATTTATCTACATTTATTCCAGGAAATGGCATTGTGCATTGTTTCTGCGACAGCACCATGTCACATAGGGAGGTAGAACCTTGATGACATTATTGGGCAACTGCAAATCACTTGGGTGATGTCTTCCACAGAAACACGACACGCCCATTTCAGTGAGACTGGATCCTCGAAACACTGTGTTTTCCACCCACATGTAGCAATAAGACTTTTCACACACCCCATCCCCAACAAACCAAACAACATCTCTCTTCTTCTTCACATTTCCTCTCGTTCATGCACTATGCTTATCCTCATCTCTTGTACCCCAATCCTGTCCTCACTACCCCTTTGCTAATCTGCTGTCCAACACCCCTCCATTTACCCAGGTCTCATCGGTCACTGCATTCCCCAACCCCACACTATTTGAATTCATATGAAGTCTCTACTCCCTCACCATCTCTCTCTTTCACTCTTGCTCTCTTTCACTCTCTCTCTATCACTTCCTGTTTCTTTGTCTTGCTCTTTCTCTCTCTCTTTTATCATGCTTTCTCCCTCTGACTGGTTTACCACGGATCTCCTTTACTGCAACGCACCTGTTTCTGTCCTCATTCATGATCTCTCACTGTCTCTCTCTCTCGGACCGGACAACCACCTACCTCCTCTACAGTAACCCTGCTTGTTTCTACCTATTTCTATCTCTCTGTCACACCAACCTCTCTTCATCTGGCACAAGTTCACACCCATTCTGAAAGGATATTTGTCTTGCAAATTACTTGGTGACCCTGCAAATGTTGGTGCCACGTAAAGAGCAACCAATCCACACTGTAACGTGTTTAGCGTTTGGAAGAGCATCCAGTTGTAAAAATCATTCCAAAACTGACCTAGCCTATGCTGGTGCCACGTAAAAGACACTCTTCCAGGTTGTTGGTTAGGAAGGGCATCCGTCCCTAAAAGCCATGCTAAAACATACACTGAAGCCTTGTGCAGGCTTTTGCCTAGCCAGCTCCTGTCAAACCGTCCAAACCATGCCAGCGTGAAAAGCAGACGTTAAATGATGAGGATGATGAGGATTATGATGACGATGACAAGGATGATGATGATGATGATGACGGCGACGACGATGATGATGATGGCGATGATACATCTATATTTTCAGCTGCACCTTAGAACACCAATGGTTTTAATGTCTCTTTTGTGGATTAGGTATTTAGTAGCAATCTCCCGTTCTTGGACTGTAAATGCATAGCTTACGAAGCGTAGTGTGACGTAACGGTCTTAAGTCCAAGAGAAGCTTCGTTTCACGTCTGTGTTACTCTCATTTTCAAGTCTACTAGAAACATACTCATATATGGTCATTTTTTTCTGCTATGCTGAGCGTTCCATTTTTAATCTGTGTGAAATGAAATTCATACTCATTTCATATATCTTTATCCTCTATATTCAAACATCCATATTTTCAGTTGAAATATAGCTTGATTCAGTTATGATGCTAATTTTAATATTTTGAACTAGGTAGCATCTAATTCCATAGAATATCTGTCATCTCCTGCATCCAGTGAATAGTAAATTTTAACCTTGAAACGGGGATATGTTTAAACATAAAAGAGATAGGTACTCGGCAACATTAAAATGCATTTGTAGTGGCGCGAAATTATAGCCGCCATTGAGGAAGTACTATTCTGCACATGCGCAGGGGACTTCACCACAGGAAGCCCCTCGAGTTGCGCATGCGTAGTAAAACTCGTACTTAAGCAGTTACTTTCATTATCTCAGTGAGTTGAGCTCAGACCTTCTACATGACAACACCTCGCTCCTCCACGAAGCACTTTTCACCATGATGCTATCGATGTGATAGCTACTTGCTTCTCTGGCAGGCATCAAGGAAGACCTTAACCTTCCATTACCAAACCTACAATTTAATCAGTGGCGGCTAAGCAGAATGACGGGAATTTGTATAACCAAGTATCATCATAAATAAAACCTTTTTATTATATTGTAAATTGTTCTGATGTCTCTTCATTAAAAATGCTGTTAAAAGGTGATAGAGAGAGACTAAAGTCTCTGTGACAACTGTCATACCTATATCAATACTATTTACACATTGCTTTCTCAGCTACATTGACCGCAACATTTATGTTTATTTCGTAACATTTGAAATATCTACGAAATAAAGAAACGGAATTGAATCTTCATTATTTTATATGCTTCGTTTTCTATATTTTTACAGATAACCAAATATGGCTGCCGTACAGACGATAATAAGAGCAGCCAGTTCTCTTATTATTTCAATCATTCTTATTATCACACTGACATCACTAAACATCGATGCGAAGGAACTCGGAAATAATTGTGAAATTAAAATTCCTCCCAATGTCAGTGAGATTTTATCTCGTTTAGTAAAATTAGAAAAAGATGTTTTCAATTTTGAAGTCCATTTATCAAACAAGTCACTTGATGACCTTCTTAATCCTGTACCATTAGATTATTTTGCAAATGCGAGAAATTTTACGTGGATTCCAGATAAGCCAGGTGCTTTAACTATATATAGAACTTTCTACTATGATTTTTCAATGCACACTTTTAATATGTTAGGCGTTTACGTTGCTAAACAAAGGATTGATATGAATATAACTTGTGGAAAACAAAATATTCAAAGACACGATCTAATAGATTTGATATTTGAGGAATTGAAAAGAATCTTATTTATCGACAAATTGCACATGGGAGAATCTGGATACATGTGTTTTTTAATAAATTTGTCAAGTGATATGAAAAAGAACAGCCCTCGCACGTATGAAGCTCACAGAAAAATTGGTATAAATCGAGAGATACTGAAGAACTATTGTTGCAGGATCTATAAAAACGGAAGCCATGTTTATCACTCCAAATCCATTTGTTCAGGAAAAACCATTGAAAACGCTGTATTCGAAGATTTTGGGAATGTCGCCGGAGCCATTTTGTGGGCTATATTACCATTAATTATTAGTTTCGTATCAAAAGCTAAATTACCTTCACATTCCCGTAATCTCTATCTGCCACTGTTTGCTCACGATGAATTCTTATTTACAATTAAAAACACGTTGCCATACAAATCCGAGTGGATCAATGGAAAACATAATATTTACACATTCTCTCATTTTGTGTCTTGGATATTTTGTTTCCACAATTCCTCTTTCTTTGTCTCAAGACTAAGAAGATTCCTGTGTATTCTATTCTCTCTTTCAGTAATTGTTCTGGATCTTTTGATGCATTACTTCTTTTTATATGAAACAATAGAAATGCTTTACCAAGATGATATACCATTGGGCTATCGCGCCCTAATATTAGGAATCTCGCGAAGTTATGAGAATTCAGATGGCTTCTTCGGGGGTCCATTTTTGTGGTTCATGGGCTACATATTTTTCAGCTTTATTCTCTTCGTTCTTCCCAGTCGTTTAAGTGAGACTATCGCTTATAATACATTACAGCAAACATCCACTTGCACGTTTCTCATTCAAAATAAGAGATTATTAGAGAAGTATGGCAATTTAAATGTTTCTACAGTACAGGATTATGATCTACTCTATGCGATAATGGAAGCTAATATTTCTACTGCTTTAAACCCAAATTTCTGGTATTTGATCATTTATACTTGGTTTAACCGTATAAAGAAAATTTGGTTATATTACTACGAAAGAAATATTTTCTGGCGATTCATTACACTTTGGCTCTTTATTTCCATTACAATTTTATTTGCAGTATTTTCTGTCTGTGAAGTATTTCTGTGCCTAGTTTATTATGGAATCCCAGTTGTTTATCTGATTTTAACTTTACCATTAAGTTATTTCAAAGTTTATATTTTCCCTCTGTATTTGAATCCTAACTATATTTTCAAGATTATTGCTTTCATTTTAACATTCATATCGTTTCTATGTTTTATAATTTGGGGAATTTATTATATCTATATATTTCTTACAAGTTTTCAAATCTTTTGCGAGTATATAGTTTCAATAGCCGTTGCAGTATTTGCTAAGCCTGGTACCATTGGTGAAATATGGTTCGTTTCCATGTTTCTTGTTTATGGTATTGCAATTATAAAAGCTGTTCAGAAACGGTATGACTTTATTCTGCTTAAATCTATAAAGTTAACCAAAATTATTCGTCCAAATTTAGTTAAGTCAAAATATGGGGAAGAATTCATAAACGCCAGTTTGTTCAAGACAATTGTTAACCATCATTTTCCATTGAGAAACGAGATTTGTAAATCCATTGTAAAACTGTTTCTAATTGTATATTTTTTCTTTGTTTGCAACAATATGTTAAATGAAAGTGAGTTCGACTTTTCAACATTCACAAAGATTATTTTTATACTGCTGACGTCTGGTATACCTAAGTTATTGTCTATAACAAATACGAATCTTAAGCTAACAATAACCGTGTTAGATAAAATTACCCAAACAATAAACGTATTTGAAGAATGAAATATATCACGGAGAAGTTTATCAAGTTATTGATATACTTCGATATAATCAAACAAAGTTTTTATGGATTATTAACTACATTGTATAACAACATCATCATCAACAACAACATCAACATCGATAGTTGTGGTCATTGAAAAGATTAGACGTGATACCATCAGTAACTGTTGCACTTGAAAGCATCAACACTCAACTACCAAAAGATTGGTGCAAGTGTGAAGGTAGAACACATACAAAAGTCGACATTGTTTGGAACAGGCAAGAATCCTCCGCAGGGTTCTTGAAGCATGACTAGTAAACATGTGTCATCTTAGCCTGCTGGCTTTGGACAGCTGATACTTTCCATCATACCCAGTAAAATATGCTGTGAGTTTTCATATGATAATAATAATAATTAATTCGTTTTATTGGCCACAAGGGCTAATATCAATTACAGACATATAAGGACAAAGACAGGACGAAGGTTAAAAAGGTTTTGTCCGAAAAGGTAGGGAAGTTCGTCTAAACAGAGGAAGAAAACGGAGAAAGATATAATAAATAAATAGATAAATAAATAAGTAGAACTCCCAAAGGGACGCCAGCCTTGACAGCGGCTGGACGTGTTTCTCGCTGCTCTGACCATTCAGTAGCTGAAAGCCATAGAAACACTAATATGACCCAACTGGACAACGGCGAACAAAAAAATAGAATAACTCTGAAAGACTGGAATATATACAATATCCTGTGAGTATTTAAAATTCCCTTCAAGATAAGTTAAGAAATTTACATGTATACAGTTTTCAAACACACAAACTATGATATCCACAACTGTTGTGAACACTCATCCTTATATATATATATACAATACAATATATACAATATATACAGCACAATATATACATATCCTGTGAGTATCTAAAATTCCCTTCAAAATAAGTTAAGAAATTTACATATCTACAGTTTTAAAACACACAAACTTTGACACCACCACGGTTGTGAACACTCATCCTTTCGTCTCTCCTTGAGGATCCGAAAAAGTAAAAAAGTAAACATACATTTTTTTTTTTAATTCTAAAAACATTAGTTTTCTCTGTGTGGACGTACAAAAGACCATCTTCGGTGAATCTTAAAACTTTCTGTGAAAATTTGACTCTTCTTGTTTTTTCTTTCCTTTCTCCCCGAGTATTCAGAAATGTAAACATCTTTTTTTATTGCAAAAACACAAGTGTTTTCTCTAACTGGACATACAAAAGAACATCTCTAGAAAAGTCAACTTTAATTTCTACAATATTATCTTTATTTTCTCCTTGACTAGCCGAAATGTGCAATAACAGAAATGCACGTGGAATAATAATAATTAATTCGTTTTATTGGCCACAAGGGCTAATACCAATTAAAAACATATAAGGACAAAGACAGGACGAAGGTTACAAAAGGTTTTGTCCGAAAAAGTAGGAAAGTTCGTCTAAACAGAGGAAGAAAACGGAGAAAAGATATAATAAATAAATAGATAAATAAATAAGTAGAACTCCCAAAGGGGGAGGCGCTTCGAAAAAGGAAAGGTTACACGTGGAAAAACCCATAAAACCACGGGAGCCTGGTCAGAAAAAAATAAGAAAGGGGTATAGAGCCCTTTCTCCTTTTACATTACCTTTTTTTTCTACAGGTGTATTCTCAGAATTGGTCCGTTTATACTGGCCATTCTTCCAACAATCACCCATCTTTCAACGAATTTGCTATGAGACAGCACTTCCCTCTCTACTCTCATCTTCCTTTTCAAGTGGAACTTGAAAAAGTTGATGAGGCCTTGGCCAAAGAGGAAAGTGTCTGTCTTTAGCCCTTTCAAACGGGTCCACCATATCACTTCTCTCGCTACAGCCACTAGGCATAGGAAAATTGCCTTGCCCTCCTGGTTAAAGGAGGTCTGGTCAAACACAACTTCTCTATTCACAAATAATACAGAACAGAGTAAGTCGGCCCGTCCTTAATTTTTCTTAAGGTCAAGGTCACTGTTGCTATTGTTTGCTGCTAGTAGTAGTAGACATTTGAACTCTTTTTGACCGATCCCATCCTATTCCACTCAAAAAAGGGAGAAAAAAAATACATGAGCCACTCTTACTACTACTGCTACTACTGATGCTGCTACTGCTGCTGCCACTACTACTACTACTGCTACTACCACTACTGCGCTGCTGCTGCTACCTCTGCTGCTGCTGCTACCACTGCTGCTGCTGTCACTACTACTGATATTACTACCGCTGCTACTACTGCCACTGGTACTGCTGATATGCTGTTACCACTGCTGCTACTGATAGTGATGTTGTTGCTACTACTACAACTACTGGTGGTGGTGGTGATGCTGCTGCTGCTAATGCTGAATGTATTTGTAAAATAAAATTTAAAAAAAAGAAAAAATGAAACTTTAATTATAATTTAACTTTACTTTAAAAAAAAAAATTCAAACAGTACACCAGATCGCTTGTCCAATGGTTATAATGGAAGCGCGCCAGTCAGGAATCTGTCAGCCTGACGACGAAAAATTTTCAAATGGCAGAATATCTTCCCCGAATACGAACCTGGAAGGTCATTTAGACGGGATTTGTCCCAAATTAAGCCCCCAAAGTTCACCACCACAACGACCACAAAATCAAAAATGTAAAAGAATTAAATGGAACCGGGAAGAATATAAAGAAGTAATATACGCTTATTACTTTGCATTAAGTAGGCCAACCCAAGAGAAACACACCGCAAACTCCTACAGAATTTGGAGGAGCCGGAATCCAGCTGGCAGACCAAATCTAGACGAAAACAGATTAGCAAATGTTAGAAGAGATATCCTCAGAAATACCAGACTCACAGATGCAGAATTGACCTCTATTAAAAAAGCGGTAGAGAATGACCTAAATATAAGTCAGGAAAGAAATAATGAAGCAGAGGAGAGGAACGTTGGACCACAAGCACTGACTGAAAGGTGACCATCTGCCGAAACCACTCAAGAGCCCGAAGAAAAAGGAGAATATAATGACCCTAGGGAAAACAGCCAAGAAAATGATGCCGAAACAGAATTTGAAGACCACATATTTGCTGAACAACACAGAAAATCTATCACTGAAATGAAGCAGGAAGTTCTGAATGAGCTTGCAGTTGTAAGGCATACAAATATGAATGATAGGGAACCACTCCATAAACTCCCAAATGCACACCAACATAAAACACAAATAAAAATTGGCAACTGTGTTACACAAGAGATCATACAACAACTAAAACCCGATCTTAATAAGTTAAATGAAATTATCTACTCTGTTGCTAAGGTAATTGAAAGACGCTGTTTAACACCCAAAAAACCAACAATACCAAATTCGAAAAGAAAATCAAACTGGAGGAGTAGAATTGAAACTGAGATTGAATCGTTGCGAAGGGAGATATCAATATTAACTGAGCTAATCTCTGGAAATGATATAAAATCAAGAAAAAGCAGGAAGATCGTGAGGAAATATGGACTCTCAACAAGAGAAGAACTAATGTCAGCGAATGAAACACTGAAACAGAAAGTTCAAGCGAAGGCTCAGAGAATACGCAGATTTGAGAAAAGAATCAGATTCTACAGGCAAAATAAGATGTTCAAATCCAATGCTAAATCATTTTACAGGGAAATAGGGAAAGAAAAAATAACCATTGAAAACCCACCCCCAATGGAAGAAGTTGAAAACTTTTGGAAAGGGATCTGGAGTAATGAGAAACCATACAATGAAAATGCAGACTGGATCAAACGCACCCAAGATGCCTACAAACATCTACAAGAACAGGTATGGGAAGACGTCTCAGTCGCTGACCTAAGGAGGGCACTAACGAAGGCTCATAAGTGGAAATCCCCTGGTACTGATAGAGTACCAAATTTCTGGTTCTCATCACTCTCGTCCGCACACAAAATCTTAGTAATACTATTTAATAGTATTATGAAAGACCCAGAAAAAACTCCCCATTGGATGGCAAATGATATTACTTACCTCCTCCCGAAAAATAACGAAACCAAAGACCCAAAAAACTACCGGCCTATAACATGTTTGTCTACTACCTATAAGATTTTGACATCTATTCTAGTGGAGAAAACATATACGTTTATGGAAGAGAATAACCTCTTTCCCAGTGAACCAAAAGGATGCAGACGTGGCTCATACGGATGCAAAGATCAGCTCTTAATTAATCGCATGATCCTTGAGAACTGCCATAACAAGCGCAGAAATCTCAGCTCTTCATGGATTGATTATAAAAAAGCCTTTGACAGCATACCACATTCGTGGATTCTGAAATCACTGGACATTTTCAAAATTTCTCCTGTGATTTCAGATTTTTTAAAGTATAATATGTCACTATGGAACACGAAGCTGCAATTATATCATTCTAATGGAGTATTGCACTCAAACAATATTAGCATAAACTGTGGCATTTTCCAGGGTGACTCGCTCTCACCACTAATTTTATGCATAGCACTGATACCACTCTCAAGTGAACTGAATAGAACAGGGTATGGCTATAAAATTGACAACAAGAAAATAAGCTATCTATTTTATATGGATGATTTAAAGCTATATGGCAAAGATGATGAAGAGCTTCAGGGACTATTACATACTGTGAAAGGATTCAGTGATGATATCGGGATGGAGTTTGGCCTTGAAAAGTGTGCCAAAGCCACTTTTAAGAAAGGGAAACTAGTAAAGTCAAGTTCAATAGAATTAGATGTCGAAACAGTAATAAAAGAACTTGAGCAGGAACAAACCTATAAATACCTAGGAATAAATGAAGGCTCTGGTATCCAGCATGCACTCTGGCACTTCTGGTAATCCAATACAGTTTTAACATCATTAACTGGAATCTTACCGGGTTCCAACGCCTGGACAGAAAAACAAGAAAACTACTAATATCTAAGAACATGCACCACCCAAAAGCAGACGTTGATTGTCTGTACCTACCTAGAAATAATGGGGGAGGAGGATTGATGCAGGTAGATCTGTGCTGTACGACCTCCTCAATAACAATGAACAAGTACTTATCTAGTACAGAGGACTGGGTGTTGTGGCTTGTGTGGAAGCACGAAAGCAGTAAAAGTCACATTCCATTGCGAAGGAAGCTTGTAAATTCGCAAGGGAACTCGACGTTAAGCCTGAATTAAATGAAGAACTGGAAACCACTGCCCCCGAACAAACAAGACGGGTCAAACAAACTGCAAAGAAGAACGGGCAGAAACAAACTGAGGAGACGTGGTGCCAGAAGCCTCTACATGGACAATATAAAGTGAATTGAACGAGACGCATCCATTTCCAAGTAAGTTTATCTTCACCTTTCTGATGCGACTCTCTACTCTATACTGTTTTCTTCCTCCATCCTTCTCTAATACCCTTTTCCTCCACTTCCCCGTTTTCTCTATCTCTCTCTCTCTCTTTCTCTCTCTCTCTCTCTCTCTCTCTCTCTCTCTCTCTCGCTCTCTCTCTCTTGATGCTTACACGTGATTATCATTCATCTCTCTTTTCCTCACGTGACCATCTTTCTTTTCCTGCACAGTCGTTTAAACTAACGGACGTGTTATTTTCTCTCTCATCTATCGTTTCTCTTTCCAAAAGTGTTTCTCACAGCGTTCACTATTTTCCTCTCGTTCTGGGCCAACGACCCTCCATCTTTGTTTTCTTTCGGTTTCCTTGTTTGTCTCTACTGTCCTTTTATTGTTCCCAACTTTGAACTTCAATAAATCATAAATTTTATTTTAGAATTTATGGGAGCAGCTGTCTTTGAAGATTCATAGTGTCGTTGAATATTCTAAATGTGGAGTAGATAGACAGCTGACAACTGATGAAGGGTCCTTTCTCTGTGTTAACTTATCCTGTTTTCAATTATTTTCTCCTTGTTTACGTATTTCCCGCATTTGTCTAAGTATTTCAAGATATTTGCACCGTTGGTGATGTCCTGTACTCATATTTGCATGTAAATATATATCTATATATTATATATTATCTCGTATATATATATATATATATATATATATATATTATATATTATTTCGTATATATATATATACTTTTTCACGTCTGGCCGTATAGCCTTTTTTGTTTGTTTATTTCACTGTTTAGTTTTCCTGTCCTGTTTTCCGTCCGCCACTATCCCCCATGGAACAAATTTAATTTGTGTCCGTGGGAAGAGCCATTGTAACGATGCGTCCTGCCCTAACTCTTTGAAAAGCCAGTGTTATAATGGAGACAGCTGACGAAAGAAATGTTCTCTATGTAGCCTGTGTGTTTTCTGCACCTTGTTTATCCTTTTGTCCATGTTTTTTTGCAACGTTATATACCCAGATATGAATCTATATATACATGTAGATGAAGGTATGTACATACACGGACATATATATGCATATACTCTTATATTATATATATATATATATATATATATATATATATATATATATATATATATATATATATATATATATATATATATATATATATATATGCATACATACATATATATATATGTATGTGTGTGTGTGTATAAAATGAACGTGTGTGTGTGTGTGTGTGTGTGTGTGTGCCATTTACAGATACATGAGGACAGACACGTACACTTAGTCACATTATCTCTCTCTCTCTCACACACACACACACTCTCTCTCTCTCCCTTTCACACACGCCCATTTCATATTCACGTACATACATCTATCACTTTCTCCTCTCTTTCAATTTAAAACAAAATTAAATGAATAACATTTTTTTACAGAAATTAACAAGCTCTGGATGATAAAATTACATTCAATTAAAAATATTTCTAAATGGTTAAAATATTGTGTACGTCAAAAAGTCAACGGTTTTTCTTTCTTAGAGAGTGCGAACACAATGTGTGTGTATATGTCACAGATAGCGAACGTTTGTTTGTGTTAATTGAGACGCAATGACATTCATTATATGTGTGTGTGTATTCTGTATGTGTGTATATGTGTTGATGTCATGGAAGCCATACATTTTTTTCATCAAGAAATAACAAAGAATGTGTTTAATCGTTTAAATAAAGGTTGAAATGTTACAAAAATTTGTACTGCACTACCGAATCTAAGTATGAAGATAAATATGTAAAAGAATTAAGATAAAATATACTATTTCTGAGATATTTCAGTTACACACAGACATCCCTAGAGTTTTAGTATTATCAATATATATATATATATATATATATATATATATATATATATATATATATATATATATAATTAGCATGAAGCCTTAAGAATGCAGTGAGCAACAACCAATTTGGAAATGAGAGCTAAGGTTTCAGTGCATCCGCCAGAAGGCATCAAAATAATAGAAAATTACAGTATGCGAGGAAACAGACTGAGAATTCAAGAGGCTACCTATAAAGATTAAGCCGTTCAGATGCTCATATAACATGGTTCCGTGTGTTGGCTCGAGGGCCTCAACCATCCCCAGTATGAGTTACTGGGCAAGAAATTCTAAATCCGCCACCTTATAAATCCATTCGCGTTCTGTCATGTTTTGCACCAAAAAACCAGCAACGCATGGTGCAAAATATTTATGAGCAGAAAACATTCGTATGTATACATTCGAAATCAGATGTTACTATTGTTAATACTATCTATGCCAAGTACTTTTAATTGATGATATTAACAGCAGTAACACAGGCGGTTCACAGGTTTAATAGCATTATAGGCTATAAAATATAAAATTAGCGGGAAAATTAAAGGATATAGTGTGGTGTTAATATTATCTGCATATATATATATATATATATATATATATATATATATAAGCAATGTTAATTCTCTAAATGAAGTATTAACAGTAACTGCACGATAAAGTGAAGTGTATTGCCACTTAAGTGTGGCTGACCCCTAGGGGTGGATGTTACTGTTGCTTTAGCCCCAGGAGGACATCTCCTCCAGCTGGCTTATCGACACACTACTGTGTCCTGTTTGTTTTGCCAAGGGAAGTTACCCCTCTCATCTTGATCGTAGCACAAACGGACCCGGGATCGGACGCTGACGAAGGGAAATAACCCTGAAACCCGGGTCCGTTCGTGCCACGATCAAGATGAGAGGGGTAACTTCCCTTGGCAAAACAAACAGGACACAGTAGTGTGTCGATAAGCCAGCTGGAGGAGATGTCCTCCTGGGGCTAAAGCAACAGTAACATCCACCCCTAGGGGTCAGCCACACTTAAGTGGCAATACACTTCACTTTATATATATATATATATATATATATATATATATATATATATATATATATATATATATATATTACTCTCTCTTTTATTCTTTTACTTGCTTCAATCATTTAACTGTGGCCATACTGGAGCACCACCTTTTGTCGAGCATATCGACCCCAGAACCTATTCTTTGTAAGCCTAGTACTTATTCTATCGATCTCTTTTGCCGAACGGGTAAGTTACTGGGCCGTAAACACACCAGAATCGGTTGTCAAGCGATGTTGGGGGGAGGGGACAAACACAAACACAAACATATACACACACATATACATATATATATATATATATATATATACACATATATACAACGGTCTTCTTTCAGCTTCCGTCTACCAAATCCACCCACAAGGATTTGGTCGGCTCGAGGGTATAGTAGAACACACTTGCCTAAGGTGCCACGCAGTGGGACTGAACCCGGAACCATGTGTTTCGTAAGCAAGCTACTTACCACACAGTCACAAGCAATGTATACATGTATCTGTATAAGAATATCCGACTTACACAGAATGCAAATGATACAGAGAAATAAAGGTGTTGAAGAAAAGTATTACAAATCCAACAACTGTTTCTGGGGATTTGGTTGTCCAAAATAATGCTTGTAGCTTGATTCCATTGTAGAAGGAGACGAGCCTCCATCTTCAGGGGTGAGATCTTACATTTGAGATGTTAAAGAAAAGAAGTTCAAAGATAGAATGAATACGTGGAGAGCTAGGTGTATTAGAGGGGGAAATTGGGGAGGTATTCAGATAGGGAATAGTGAGAGGAGAAAATAAAATTCAAGAGTGAGGGGTTAATAAAGAGACTAGTAGGGAGTAATAGTAGTAGAGGTGGAAGAGAGGAGGGCTGTGTTGGTGGGAATTGGTGAAATAATGAGAAAAGAGAATGGCCATTATTTGAGAGGAGTAAATTGACTGGTTCAATGGCTGACGGAGATTACTAAGTAGAGAAGAATGAGAGAAGATAGAGGGAGGTGGATAGAGTGATGAGGAGAGTTGATAGTCTATACTGTCCGTATTGTTCTCTCCAATGCATTCCATATTGTTCTTGGCTAATGATACATCAAGCCTCGTATGGAGATAGTAAAAAGACGCCCGTCCTCTCTTCCAGATCAGTGGCTGTCATTGCAATATTAAGATGTTCATGTCTGTAAGGAGGCGAGCTGGCGGAGACGTTAGCACGACGGGCAAAATGCTTAGCGGTATTTCGTGTGCCTTGACGTTCTGAGTTCAAATTCCGCTGAGGTCGGCTTTGCCTTTCATCCTTTCGGGGTCGATAGGTTAAGTACCAGTTGCGTACTGGTGTCCATATAATCGACTGGTCCCTCCCTAAAAATTTCGGGCCTTGTACCTAGAGTAGAGAAGAATACTTCTTTGCAGACTATGTTCTTCGTGTAAGTTACCCCTGTTCTCGTCCTTTCTTTGTCAGTGTTGATAGCTTTAACTCAAGCATCAGATAAGTTGCAAGCTCTTGAGAATGCAACATATTGCTGACCATGGCCGAATACAGGTTCAGGCAAGAACAGCCCCACTCTATCAAATGTCTTCCCTTGAGATTTATGGATAGTCATTGCATAAGACAGGCGAAGGGGAAACTGGTTTCTTTCTAATGTGAATCGCAAGTTTGTGATGCGCATGCGTTAAGTATTAGGTGATATAAAAAATTTAGTTCAATTCACAAAAAATTACTTTTCTCCATCCACTCACCATCACCACCAGCACTAGCAACAGTAGCAGCACCACTCTGCCTACCTGCCTGCCTGTCTGTCTGTCTCTCTCTATCTATCTATCTTTCTCTCTCTCTCCCGCTGTGCCTTTCTTTAACATCACCCCTCTGCTAAAATTATATTTCTAACTCTCCTCTATATCACTAACTTCAACTAACTTTTTTAACCACGTAATAAACATTACGTTCCCCCTACCACGTGTCATGGACGCTTCTCTCTTCGTCGTTTCTCTCTTCTTTTTTTCTTTCTCTCTCGTTCTACCTCATTGTTCGCCTTATCCTCTTTGTCTCTGTCCCTCTTTTTCTCTATACAAGTGAAAGCGTTACCGACGGGCTAGGTAACGGAATGACGAGTAGAATTATGATTAATCTATACCTAAAATGTCCATATAGAGAATAAGGTAGACCGAGTTTAGTTTAAACAAAACCAAGGCAGCAGAGATTTATCATCAATCCAAAATGTCTTCGAATACCGCATCATATTTCTTTCATAACTCATAGTTTTCTATGATTGACGTCCAGGAACATTCAGAGAAGTTGCACAAATCTACCGCCGCATATCATTCACTTTTAGTTGATGTAGAATCCAGTTTTGTTGATGTAAGTTGATTCCTTCATGACAATTTCAGGCTTCAAACGAACATGATTGCTATCCTGAAGAAACAAACCAACAGAATAAACAGGTATGCAACAAATTAGACAATAGCAACTAGTTACATTTTTCAAGGGGAAGAACTCTTTGACAGTATGTCTCAGTTCCCCCCCCCCCCCTGAATTGCTATACTTTCGACGACGAACTGTGAATGAGGCGGAGGTTACGGCCAACTAAAGTAAGATGTACAAATAGTATTAATGATTTCTAATTTAGGAATGAGGCCAGCAATTTTGAAGGGAGGCGGTGAGACGATTTCATCGACCTTAGTACTACACGGTAATCCCAAAAGAGGAAAAGCAGAGTTGATCTCCGTTGGATTTCAACTCGAAATGTAAATAGCTGCAAAAAATATCGTAAGGCCCTTAATGGAGACGCTTTTACGATTCTGCTAATACTGGGACTTAGGGAAAAGTAATGACAGAAATAACGAAAGGGAATCATAGAGGGAGGAAAAGGTGGAAGATGTGAAGCAGTATGAGGTGTCTGTGCACACACACACACACACACACACACACACACACATAAGTGCATGTATATACACACACACACATACATACACACACACACACAATACATACATACATACATACATACATACATACATAACAGCTGCAACAACACGAACAACGACAAAAAAAGAACCAACACCGCCACCATTGCGATGGCAGCATGAACGAGCAGAGAAACACAAAACGATACAAAATCCGGTTCTTGTGCACCATCGCCTCAATGCTCAAGAGATCAGCTTTTCTCAAAACCTGTGTGTCTGGAGTTTTTAAGGTCCAGCCTACATTCAGAATGTCTCTTAGACATCTCTGATGGAAGCGTTCAAGGACTTTTACATGATGTTTGTAAAGGGTCCATGTTTCACATGAGTAAAGGATCGTTGTCAGTACACATGCACGGTACACAGCAATGTTTGTTTACCTTGTGATGCCATGCTGGGACCAGACACGCAACTGAAGGGACCAGAAGGAATCAGTTGCTGTCTGCATCCTGAAAGCTATTTCATCATCCACGAAGCAAGAACGGCTGAGTGTGCTGCTATATATGTCTATATGTACGTAAATATCTAGGTATTGATCTTACATGGACCTACGAGTGTAAACTGGTATATATATATGTAAGAACGACCGTGCGAACTCAAAAAAGGAGAAATGGTGACGAATGGAAAAACAGGACTCCTTTTATTTAAAACGCGTCACACGGTCGAACACAAAAGTTTATATCAAAGATGATATACATATATGTTATTCTACGATAACATAAATAGCCAGTAAAGGAAGACGATAAACACAACCGCATGAAATGAATAACAGAATTATTTATTGTGGCGTTAAAATGTATGTCTGTGTGTGAGTGTGAATGCGACATATAAGAACATAATAAAAGACAGGCCGTCGTATAAAGAAAAGAGTGTGTAAGTGATACATGTATGTGTATGCGTTATATACAGCAGATAAAAAGAGTCAGTAACACGTGTGAGCATTTATACCAGTTCTTAGAGTACACAATAGGAAGAGTCTGTATGTGAAAGAAATTGAGGCGTATGAGTGGCAGCGCGATCACTAGTTTTGATGTTGTGGCTTCAATGCTGGGCCGGGTTCTTGAGGACAGACGTTATTCGCAGGCTGAACTCTTGTCTGTTTATTTATCGTGGTGAAGCTGAAACACCTAACAGAATCGAAGAGAGAATATGTGCCGCTGTAGTTTGATTGCTCGTGAACGTTGAAAGTCGTGTTGACTATGGTTGGCGATGCTGGTGGCGAAGACGATGCTTGGTGGTAGTCGTAGAATCGTGTTGCTGATGACGACGTCGGTGGTAGTCGTAGCTGGAGATGCTGCTGCTGTAGTCGCTGGAATTGCTGCTACTGATTTGTGTGGTACACGGAACAGTCTCTAAGAGAAACTGAACCGAGACGAATTTGCCGGGTATAATTTGGCTATTTATAACATTCTGGGGGCTCCAGGAGAGGATTAGAAAGACACTATCACGTGACCTTATTAGGAGCTGTGATTGGTCAGTTTGCGTTCTGGCGGGAACGGTTCGAAGCATTTGCCGCTTCAAATAATAATCAGTCACGTGATGACAGGGAAATGTGTTTTCCACTACGCCCGCGCTTGTTTATATTTAACAGCGGGGAAGATGGCTTCTTTGTGTATAATGGCGATAGGTAGTTTCACTACACACACATATATATATATATATATATATATATATATATGTGTGTGTGTGTGTGTGTGTGTGTGTGTGCGCATATATGTAAATCTAAATCTTTTTTATTTGCTGGTAGGGACATGTATAGTAATATGAACGTGTGTATCTGCGAGTATATGTAGGTTCGCATACATATATATAAAACGAGGTTTACCCTTAGAAGCGTTGAAGCAAACTTCGTTTGTTTACGTTTATCGTAATTTGAATTTAACGTAGGATAGCGTCTCATAAAGCGAGATTTCTATACATCTCAAATTTGCAGAAAAACTTGTGGCTGGGCAGTTTAGCTCAAAGGGTCGAGAGCACGGCAACGCGTTATCACGGAGGTGTGAGTTCGAGTCTCACGTCCGGGCTCCCACACTTTTTTCTGCAAAATGGGAGTAGTTTAGCCTGTTCAGGCTATATAAAATCACTTCTTTAAAAGGTTACATATTTATATATGTAATTTGTATCCATTATATATATATATTTATATGTTGTTGTTGTTGGCACTCCGTCGCTTACGACGTCGAGGGTTCCAGTTGATCCGATCAACGGAACAGCCTGCTCGTTAAATTAACGTGCAAGTGGCTGAGCACTCCACAGACACGTGTACCCTTAACGTAGTTCTCAGGGATATTCAACGTGACAGTGTGACAAGGCTGACCCTTTGAATTACAGGCACACCAGAAACAGGAAGTAAGAGGGAGAGAAAGTTGTGGTGAAAGAGTACAGCAGGGTTCAGCAGCTGCCGGAGCTTCGTGAAGATTTAGGTGTTTTCTCTCAATAAACACTCACAACGCCCGGTCTGGGAATCGAAACCGCGATCCTACGACCGCGAGTCCGCTGCCCTAACCACTGGGCCATTGCACCTCCACACACACACACACACACACACACACATATATATATATGTGTGTGTGTGTGTGTATGTATAAAGAGAGAAAAGGATAAAGAGACCAATTGCAAAGCTAGAAATATATTTTATGGATAAAGTCTTACAGATGTTTCAGGGAAAATCCAATGTATCCCTTCATCGGAGACGGTAATAGTAGAGGAATGGATTATTACATCTATAAGAGGAGAGTTGTAGTAAGACGTGAGAGTCATGTGCTGAAAAAAGAACAAAGAAGAAACAGTACTTGGAGTGGAGCTTCATTCCGGCAGTAAACATCCATGTAAGGAATCCTTGTGGGTATTTTCCGGAGATAATTGTAGTAGCAAAGGTGGATATATATCATATCGTGTCCGGAGTAATCTGTGCGTTGTTTACTCAAAGGATAGCCCAAATCAAGTGAGAGATGTGTGTAGGGTCAAGAGGTCAAGACAGGAAGGGAAGGGGGAAAGAAGCAATTCAAGTGAGGAGTTATTCTGACAAGACATGGGAGAAGAAGTAGTAGAGGGAACAAAAGGAAGAATGTGGGGGTGGAGGCATAAGTTTAGTAAGGAAGAAGGTATGTGAGGAGGTAATGTGGAGAGGTATTTATATTGCGATAATTTCAGGCTATGAACCTATACGTGGTGAGGGTGTAGGTGGCATTCTAAAAACCGTATTTAGGAAATAAGAGAATTAGTAGTGATATGTTCTAAAAATAGAGCTAAACCTATTTTGAAGATGGTAGAAAGACCAGATGTTACCTAGGGTTGATTGGGGTTATCAATAGGGAGTCTGCCAGTGGTGGTGGTATTGGTGGCAAAGGAAAGTATGAAGGAGATAAATTAAGAAATTTAGTAGTGATAAGATCTAAAACGAAATAAATCTATTCTAAAGATAGTAGAAGAGGACCAGTTTGCTAGGTCGAATAGGTTACCTATAGGCAGTTGTGTGATTATGTTGTGTGGTCATTTGTACATTTGTGTCTGTGATAGAATTTGAATGTATGGAAAAAACGGTGATTGCAGGTGCTAAGTGCATCGTTATATCGATTAAGTAAAGTGGGAGAATTGTACTTTAAAATATGGAACGCCTCCTTTAAGCAAAGCTTGCAATTAGAGCGCTGGTCCTGGTATGGAATTCCAGAGTCCAGAATGGACCATTTTAAAGTGTACTGGGTATTTGTGTTTTTGAGGTGGTGAATGTGGTTGACTAGTGTTGTAGATTTACTGTTTGTCATATCTAAAAGAGTGCAAATGGGCTGCATAGCGTTGCTTTAAGTTTTTAGTTGAACCTATGTATGTAGCTGTAGAGTTATGTAGCAGATTGGTTACAGTGCATTTATATATTACGTTATATCTTACGCAATGCGTTTGCAGCGGGCAGATTGTCCCGGAGCGACAGTTACAAGTAGATGAGACTTGGGGGTTGGGCTTGAATTGCTTCTTTCCCCCTTCTCTTCCTGTCTTGACCTCTTGACCCTACACACATCTCTCACTTGATTTGGGCTATCCTTTGAGTAAACAACACACAGATTACTCCGGACACGATATGATATATATCCACCTTTGCTACTACAATTATCTCCGGAAAATACCCACAAGGATTCCTTACATGGATGTTTACTGCCGGAATGAAGCTCCACTCCAAGTACTGTTTCTTCTTTGTTCTTTTTTCAGCACATGACTCTCACGTCTTACTACAACTCTCCTCTTATAGATGTAATAATCCATTCCTCTACTATTACCGTCTCCGATGAAGGGATACATTGGATTTTCCCTGAAACAGCTGTAAGACTTTATCCATAAAATATATTTCAAACTTTGCCATTGTTCTCTTTATCCTTTTCTCTCTTTATACATACACACGCTAATACACGACTTATGTTATATTCCCCACTCATGTTTATACAGCGAAAGGGGCAAAACCAGCCGGTATACAGCACTTACTTGGTATTACCTGTATCTTTGGGTTTGGTTGAATCCAATACCCTTCATAACCTTTCATATATATATATATATATATATATATATATATATATATATATGTATATAGACACACACATATATCAAACAAGATTCTTCACTGTGTGGCATATTTTGTGAGCTTATCAGTCGGTAGTGTTAAACATTAGAAAGAGATAAGTTGTTATGACTGGATTTGGTTGTGGCAGATACATGGAAAGTCTCGATAAGATTGTTGATTCTCTTTAGCTTCAGATTAAGCTGATCTTTGATAAGAAACATTCCTCCCGTGACTATCCCATACATTTCCTGTGTACAGAGAATCCAGCATCATAATTTCTGATTAACTTTAGGTTGGCCGAGTTTGATATGAGGGAACTTTCTCAGCTACCTCTTGTAGGTGAAGCCTTCTTTTTGAACCTTCTTCAATTATTTTCTGAATTCTTGAAACAGTTGATGGAGCCACAGACCAATCAGTTGCTATCTTACACATTTCTACACTTTTTACCAAATTTCAATATGAGCTCGTTTCTCATGCTTCTTCTTTGCCATTTTTATTTGGCATCTGAAGATGAAATAGAACATGACTGTCAAGAGAAATGCTTATACAGACATGATTTTTGAGTTTTCTAGTGATAAATATAACATTTTGGAAAATCCAGTAATAAGTCTACTTAAATGTGCAGGAGTGACTAAAGCTTCTCAGGTTACTGTACATGCATGTATAAAATTGGGTTATCCTCATGAATGATGTTATTGTATTCTTTACAGATATTGATTTACAAGTTTGCACATATATGTGTATCTTTCACATGCACAGGAAATACTCAACTCCTGTTCAAGCATAGCTATGATAATACAGTCTGTCTACCACCACTTGGGTTCTGTTTTGGTCAGGAAAGCACAGAGGAAAGTTGTTTTGTTGGATGAGAAATATTATTGATGCTTTTAAGAAATTGACTTACTTTTTGTCTCCCAGTATTTGTTGTGCGTACATCATTCAAACCGCGACAGACTCGGAAAAGGTAGGAGAATTATTATTTTTGTAGTTTAGTAATATGTCTGTCTTGAGGAAGTAGATCTATGATACAAGATATTCTAACCTTGAACATCACCCTTTCTATTGACATGCAGTATCCACCAATGTATTTCCTTTCTAAGAATTCAAGGAATGATTTGAGAGATATTTAACTGTTATTTTTAGCATTTTGTTGTCTTTGGAGGAGTTCACTGTGCGACCGGGTGTCTGTCTGAGGATAAACCATGAATCAATCTTATTTTATTTTTCTCACTGATTTAGGAACTCCTATAAATGGTGTTGCCATACGTTTCCTGTTTGTTGTTATTTTTGTGGTTTCACACATTTTCCTCCAGAAGAAGTTTATGTCTTCTCGTGAAGAAGTTCCTGTGATGTTCACTGCTCCTCCTCTCATGTCTTTGTCTACTGCTGCCAGGTCCTCGATAAATTTTTCGTTTACTGTTTTTCTCTTGGTTATTCTCTTCTGATTTTGGGGTTTCTCACTGACAGATTTTAGCTCCTGCTTGAGGGTGAGCAGTTCGTAATTGAGTATTATCTTTTTGTTATCTACAAACATCACTTCTATCTCCTTCTTCAGTTTTCGTTGGTGAGCTTTTAATACCGTGTCTGGTAGTCTTTTGCTTACTTTCATATAGAATACTCTCTCTTCGAGGAAGCGCTTCGAATTCACAGTTATTCTTTTCTTGGAAAATCTTAGCAAGGGCATACTTCACCGCTATATAACCCTGACTACTATTACTACTATTACAACTACTACAATAATTGTTGCGGTTGTGCCTGCTATTTACCATAGTCGTAGTAGAGGGACAATGGTCAGTTATTTTAGCTTGTAATGTAGTCTGGCTGATGGGTGGTATAGTATCTGTTGGAATGTTATTAACTGCGAAACCACGTAGGATTCCAACACCGAACACGTTTTCGTTTATATTGTTTGGGAGAAGGTTAATTTCAGATCTTTTTCCAAAATATCTCCTTCATTGAAAATAATACTGAAACTGTGTTTTTTAAACAATCGTCTAGATTATTCCATAATATAAGTTTTTAGAAAAGAAAGACAAAGAAACGAAAACAAACGTGAAAAATAAGAAAAAGGGAAAGGAAAGAAAGAGAAAAAGACCATCAAATCAGCACCAAGTGCTTCAGTTCGTTGCACACCATAAGGCTCAAGGGAACCTAATGATACAAGCTAGCACTTCGCAGCATAACCACGGTCGATGGCGAGGGTAAGGGGTTGGAAAAGCCAAGCGCCCTCACAGGCATCACCTGACATCTCGGTGAAGCGAGCTGCCGACGATGACAAGAACTTCACTGTTAGTGGCTCACTCCCACCAAATGTCTCAAACGCCATAAGTTGGAAGATATAGTTCACTGTCAGGTCCGATACTTGAGGGTTTTGTTCCGTTCGGCTACTAACTTTCTTCCTACGAATGACCCATTGCTTGTTGGCGTAAATATTTCTCAGTGAAATAATTTAGTTGTGGGTGCAGATCGTCCATGTATGATTCCAATCTGATCCTACATCCAACAACAGGATTTTGTTTCGCTCTTCCATAATTAATAAATCTGTCCTCAATTCATAAATCCAAGAAAATAATGAGTTTTGTGGTTACGGTTTCTTCTGTAATTACAGCTAGAAAGAATCTGTTTATCTGTTGAGCTGTTGTTTTTCTTCTGTTCCTTGGTTGTGTTGTTGTTGATGTTGTGTCCAGCCATGTTGTTTGTAGTAACTCTCGGCATGCCAAATTGAAGTCGAAAATCAATACGATCTTTAATAAAAGGCTCCTTCAGTTAATTCAACTGAAGATTAACCAGTTATTTAACAGGGCTTCAAAGATGGAGATGGTATTCATCGTATATTCGATAAATAATTCCGCACAGTGCCTGTTTGTATGTATGTATGTATGTATGTATGTATGTATGTATGTATGTATGTATGTATTCTCATGCATATAGTTACATATCTAGACATGCTCATATATCTTTAATGATTAACTTCTCGAAAGTTTTACAGATTTTTACAGTTCCATTGATGGATTAGATTTGTAATCTTCGAATTAGCTTATCAATATTTCAGCATAGATATTCTCTTTTTCACTGATCTTCAGCTTTATGTTAACATCCGGTGGGCAGCTAATTTCCACAACTGTACACAGTTTCTCTTCTCTACCTCCAATCATTATATCAGGTCTGTTGGGCTTACATTTTATTGAGGTCTTCACTGGGATATTCTACCAGTATTCCTTTTTATTATGTGTGACTATGGTTTCTACCATATTGTGGATGCTTATTTTGTTTCTTCTCGAGACTATGCTTGGGTGTTTAAAAGATGTTGCCGAAGGGACATGATGCGACATTCAAAGGCATCTTAGATAAATGTTAAGCCTCTGCCGAGTTGTTTTCGTTTTAGGTCGGAGCGGTCTACGTCACTGTTTATATGGAAATTCAGTGTGTTTGTTAGTATTTTTCGGGTTTTCACATCAAGGCTCGGATCTCATGAAGCTTCCGATCAAGCAGCTCTAATGTTGGTACGAGTACTGTCACTGCAAATACGTTGTAGGACACTGTTTTATTGAATGTAGAGAGATCTGAGTTCCAAATTTTCTTTATTTGGCTGTAATATTCTTTAGTGGCACGTATTTTGTTACAGGTGCCGTTAGAAGATATATTTTCATCTACCCCTAGGTACCAGGAACATTCCTCAACAGATACACGGGAAACAGTCAAATCATTGACGGAAATGCTACAAGTCTGGTTTATAGTTTTCCCCCCTATTCACACCCATATGACAACATTTATCCTGACCAAACACCAGCCGTACATCCTTTGGAAATGTTGTAACTGGCTCAAGGA
Organism: Octopus bimaculoides; assembly: GCF_046866305.1. Classification (NCBI taxonomy): domain Eukaryota; kingdom Metazoa; phylum Mollusca; class Cephalopoda; order Octopoda; family Octopodidae; genus Octopus; species Octopus bimaculoides. The sequence goes on from NC_142928.1 coordinate 194,642,433, forward strand.
TCTTTTTCATCTCACGCACATTCTTTGCATAAAGCTTTAAGTCATCCACAAAGAAACAATGTGTAATTTTGATATTTTTATTTCCTTGTGAACCAGTAAGATATCCTTCAGACCTCCTTAGCATGAATGACAAGGAGTTTACAGAAAATATAAAGAGCATCACAGAGAGGCTGTCACCTTGGAATATGCCATTGCGACACTGCATTCTATCAGTGATAATACAGTCACTCATTGTGTTTAAGTTTAATATGGTGGCCCACGATGAAATCATGTCAGCTATGGTTTTGACTATTTTCACTGGAACTTTAGCAAGTTGAAGGGTTTCTGGCATCCATGTGTGGGGAACACAGTGAAAGGTTTTCTTGTAGTCTCGCTACATTGAAACTAGATTCCTCCTATGCTCTCGCATCTCTGACATCACAGTTTTGTTGATTAACAATTGCTCGGCTCATGTATGTATGTATGTATGTATGTATGTATGTATGTATGTATGCATGTATGTATGTGCAGCAGGAATATTTAATCAGTACATCCAATGCCACGGTTCTGACCAATTGGGACATCGCCTAGAACTGACCTGCAGAACTGCAGAGACTCTAGCCGTTGGAGCTGTCTCTCTGATCCGATGGTTTGGCTATAGAAAAACCTCATCTCAAGCACCTACGGCAGAGCGCCACAGATGTGAGACAGAGAACACACAACGCTAAGAGCTGCCAGACAGAGTGCTGAGGAGATCCCACGCAGAGAATACTGAAAGAATGGCCTAGCTAAGAGATGACCTGTTACTTCACAACTGAATTTCCTTGTCTGTCTTCACAATCACACGAAGAAAAGCAACATCCCAACTCTCCACAATTTGGTCGTTCTTCCTAACGATATCTTTCGTTGTAAAACGAAGAAAATAAATACCTCCTTAACTGAATATCCCTCGACCAGGTTTACGTCTTTATCACTAATCCATCTTCGTTACATATATATGTTTCCCTCTGTTCTGCTTTTAATCATTTAACCCATTAAGTCCCAGGGTACTGAAATTTCAGAATATTACGTTTAAATTTTCAAAGATGATTGAAAATAGAGTAAAATGATAAAAATCAATTATAAAAACTGCTTTACTCAAAGTAGAAATAGAAATACACGGTGTCCTATAAAGAGGACCCTGGGACAATGTGATATACTCATAAATTCAAAATCCTTCATATGTTATCTATTAATATATTCTATTGGTATTAAAGTTTATATATAAAATAGCTAAAGTCTTTGAAAGAATACAGTGAAATACAAAACATACAAAAAATAATGCATTGAAGGAAATCCATTCAAGAAAACAATGCTTTGTGGAAATGAGCAAAAGCAATCTAGACACAGGGTTACGTTGCTCTTTTCACAATGATTTAGTGGTTTACCGCTGTAAGACTTATTCTGACAACGTCGTTGCTGATCTCGTTTAGCTATTATATGGACTTTCATATCAAATTTAACGTCAGCAATGGGTGTGGATTGTGTGATCATCTTTGTTTATTGTCCAGATTGCTTAGCAGTGGAGTGCTTTAGATATGAAACACATAGATATCTCCTGAAATCGAGTAAATTTTTATGTTTCACCCTTTACCTCGTGGATCAGTTTATAAATAGTCCATGCATTTACAACAGTCATATCAATAACTCTAGTCAACAATGGCCTGTACCACTTTATGCCTCTAATTGAGGTTGCATATTTTGACGCCAACCAGTCCGGCTTGTCAACTTCACCCACGTAGTTGTTATATGAGTCCCAAACATGTGGTCGAGTCACATTGCCTTTGCTTTTTATTCCTCACTCTGGCGTTGTACATTGCACATTTGGTTCAACTGAATCATAATTAGTCCCAATTGTCACACATTTAGTGTCAAGCCACCTAACTATAAGGATTTCATTATTGATTTCAAATCTATAATCATATGAACCTCTTGGCCCCTCTTTCATCAATGCTGTTTCGTTGAGAAGACATCTCTTGAGACGATTATCTCTCGTAGCAGTTGCTTCAAACCTCATTTGCCCGAGGTGCACTAGCAAACCATACTTTGTGAACAAATTATCAAAATATACGGAATGTGACCGAGGACCATCTACCACTCCAAGTAACTCTATTTGCAAGTGAAAGATCGTTTTGAGGTCCTTCTTGAATACTCTTACAACAATACAGATCAAAGTTGTAACAAGATCCTGTAACACCGCACAATGCCCCAAATTTGTAACAAAATCTTATGGGTCTCCCTTTTATAAATTTTTTGAGTGAATTATGTCCATAGTGTTTGACCATCGACTGACAGACTCTTTTCAAAAATTCCGAATTTACTGAAGGAATTCTGGTAAAGGGAGACCGAACTACGTAACCTTTATCATCTTTATTCTCCTCCCAGATTTCATAATTGCGAAAGTGATTGCTGCTTTTAAGATGCTGGAATCGATTTGTTGTAATAGCAGTATTGATTAATGGCAGACCCAGATCTTCGTCACTTGATCAGTAATTTCTTGTGGAGGGTAACTTAATATAACTTGAAGATATTAAAACTCCAAGAAATGTTTTAATTCATCTACAGAAAAGGTTTCGATTTTCTCCTTCCTGGACGCACAATATTGAACAGTTTCTTTCGCTATGTAGTCATATAATTCTGGGGTTTGCAAGTTTTCAGTCGAAAATCACTCCGATCAGTTAATTCATCTGAAGATTAACAAGTCATTTAATAAGGCTGGTAGTTGTAGCTTCAGAGTTGGAGTTAGTATTCATCGTATTTTCGATAAATAGTCTTCCACACCAAATACGCCACTTGTCACCTCAAGTTCCATTCTACGTATGTATTTGAATTCATATGAAGTCTCTACTCCCTCACCATCTCTCTCTTGTACTCTTGCTCTCGTTCACTCTCTCTCTATCACTTCCTGTCTCTTTGTCTTGCTCTTTCTCTCTCTCTTTTATCATGCTTTCTCCCTCTGACTGGTTTACCACGGATCTCCTTTACTGCAACGCACCTGTTTCTGTCCTCATTCATGATCTCTCACTGTCTCTCTCTCTCGGACCGGACAACCACCTACCTCCTCTACAGTAACCCTGCTTGTTTCTACCTATTTCTATCTCTCTGTCACACCAACCTCTCTTCATCTGGCACAAGTTCACACCCATTCTGAAAGGATATTTGTCTTGCAAATAACTTGGTGACCCTGCAAATGTTGGTGCCACATAAAGAGCAACCAATCCACACTGTAAAGTGTTTAGCGTTTGGAATAGCATCCAGTTGTAAAAATCATTCCAAAACTGACCTAGCCTGTGCTAGTGCCACGTAAAAGACTCTCTTCCAGGTTGTTGGTTAGGAAGGGCATCCGTCCCTAAAAACCATGCTAAAACATACACTGAAGCCTTGTGCTACTCTAAGATAGTTAACTTATTTTTATGTTAAAATTTGATCTGAGATTTATATATTAACTAGTTGTTTTTCCCGGTTCACTCGGGCAGTGTGGTGGATTTGGTTAAAGGCTATTTCCTATGTATATTTTGAATAATAAAAAAGAACTAAAAATAAAAAAAACAAAAATTCCAAAAACAAAAAAAAAGTAAGAACAACCCAAAAACAATACGATGCTAAGGATTTTGCGGGTCAATATTGTAAAACTAACTTCACGTGTGTCCCCATAGCCCCATGTAGTCACGGAACCTTGTTTGTGGTATAACCTCGCCTTAAAAGAAAAATATATGGTAGTGCGGTTGTTGTATTGGCGACACAAGAATGTTAATCGAAACTGTTCAAGATCAATCATAGGTTGGACGTTCATATACACTGATTAGAATTGTGAATTTCAATTATTGAAAACGCGTTCCCGGATGGATACAATTGTGCAGAGTCCGTTTGTCTCAATATGGAAAAGCTGTTTGAATGTCGACGTTTGAAGACATTTGTAACTGAAGTTTAAAAAAACATAGTAATTAGAAAGAGCGTAAGCTATAGCCTTTTTTTTAATGCACAAAAAAATTGAAATTATTTTTTTTCTGTGCCTCTGATTAAAATTTTCGAAAAACAAATCCAGCCACATTACTTGGAAAAAAATAATCTTTATTGTGCTGGTTTTTCGTAAAATTTCGCGCATGGGAAAGGCAACAAAATCGCCCCTCCCCACTTTGAATGGGATATTCCTATCTTAAAAAGTAATAATCGATTATCTCGGTAACCATGGGAGTTGGAGGGCAATAAAAATCTCCTGAACATGAGCGGACCATGCTACCGCTCTGTGCTGAATTTCGCGCGATTCCACTGCAGCATTCTCAAGTGAATCTGCCGACACTCAATCAATCAATCAATCAAGCAATCAAGAACACTGCAATTTATAGTATAGATAACCTAGAACACTGAACGCTGGTTATTGCAGATAAAAAAACATCTGTTCCATTCTGGTATTGAGGAGTTTCACAAACTCGTAGAATATGATGTTAATTGACTGAAATAAAGAGAACTTTTTTTTATGCCATCTATTTTCAAACATCCGTATTTTCAGTTCAAATATAGCTTGATTCAGTTATGATGCTAATTTTAATATTTTGAACTAGGTAGCATCTAATTCCATAGAATATCTTTCAACTCGTGCACCCAGTGAATAGTAAATATTAACCTTGAAACGGGGATATGTTTAAACATAAAAGAGATAGGTACTCGGCAACAGCAAAATGCATTGTTTTCTCAGCTACATTGACCGCAACATTTATGTTTATTTCGTAACATTTGAAATATCTATAAAATAAAGAAACGGAATTGAATCTTCATTATTTTATATGCTTTGTTTTCTATATTTTTACAGATAACCAAATATGGCTGCCGTACAGACGACACTAACAGCAACCAGTTCTCTTATTCTTTCAATCATTCTTATTAGCACACTGACATCACTAAACATCGATGCGAAGGAACTCGGAAATAATTGCGAAATTAAAATTCCTCCCAACGTCAGTGAGATTTTATCTCGTTTAGTAAAATTGGAAAAAGATGTTTTCAATTTTGAAGTCCATTTATCAAACAAGTCACTTGATGACCTTCTTAATCCTGTACCATTAGATTATTTTGCAAATGCGAGGCATTTTACGTGGATTCCAGATAAATCAGACGCTTTAACTCTATATAAAACCTTCCCCTATGAATTTTCAATGCACACTTTTAATATGTTAGGCGTTTACGTTGCTAAACAAAGGATTGATATGAATATAACTTGTGGAAAACAAAATATTCAAAGACACGATTTAATATATTTGATATTCGAGGAATTGAAAAGAATCATATTTATTGACAAATTGCACATGGGAGAATCTGGATACATGTGTTTTTTTATAAATTTGTCTTATGATATGAAGAAGAACAGCCCTCGCACGTATGAATCTTACAGAAGAGTTGGTATAAATCGAGAAATTATGAAGAACTATTGCTGTAAACTCTATAAAAATGGAAGCTATTTTTATCACTCCAAATCTATTTGTTCAGGAAAAATCATTGAGAATGCTATGTTTCAGAATTATGCACGTATCGCCGGAGCCATTTTGTGGGCTATATTACCATTAATTATTAGTTTCGTATCAAAAGCTAAATTACCTTCACATTCCCGTAATCTCTATCTGCCACTGTTTGCTCACGATGAATTCTTATTTACAATTAAAAACACGTTGCCATACAAATCCGAGTGGATCAATGGAAAACATAATATTTACACATTCTCTCATTTTGTGTCTTGGATATTTTGTTTCCACAATTCCTCTTTCTTTGCCTCAAGACTAAGAAGATTCCTGTGTATTCTATTCTCTCTTTCAGTAATTGTTCTGGATCTTTTGATGCATTACTTCTTTTTATATGAAACGGTAGAAATGATTTACCAAGATGATATACCATTGGGCTATCGCGCCCTAATATTAGGAATCTCAGAAAGTTATGAGAATACAGATGGCTTCTCCGGCGGTCCCTTTTTGTGTTTGATCGGCTACATATTTTTCAGTTTTATTCTTTTCGTTCTTCCCAGTCGTTTAAGTGAGACTGTCGCGTATAATGCATTACATCAAAGATCCACTTGCACATTTCTCATACAAAATATGAGTTTATTAGAGAAGTATGGCAGTTTGAATGTTTCTACACTACAGGATTATGATCTACTCTATGCAATAATGAAAGCTAATATTTCTACTGCTTTAAACCCAAATTTCTGGCATTTAATAATTTATACTTGGTTTAACCGTATAAAGAAAATTTGGTTGTATTACTACGAAAGAAATATTTTCTGGCAATTCATTACACTTTGTCCCTTTGTTTCCATTACAATTTTATTTGCAGTATTTTCTATCTGTGAATTATTTCTGTGCCTCTTGTATTATGGAATCCCAATTCTTTATCTGGTTTTAACTTTACCACTAAGTTATTTCAGAGTTTATATTTTCCCTCTGTATTTGAATGCTAACTATATTTTCAAGATTATTGCTTTCATTTTAACATTCATATCGTTTTCATGTTTTATAATTTGGGGAATGTATTCAATCTATATATTTGTAGTAACGTTTGGTATCCTTTGCGAGTATATATTTTCAATAGAAGTTGCAGTACTTGCTAAGCCTGGTACCGTTGGCGATATATGGTTCGTTTCCATGTTTCTTGTTTATGGTATTGCAATTATAAAAGCTGTTCAGAAACAGTATGACCTTATTCTGCTTGAATCTATAAAGCTCACCAAAATTCTTCGTCCAAATTTAGTAAAGTCAAAATATGGGGAGGAATTCATAAACGCCAAGTTGTTCAAGACAATTGTTAACCATCATTTTCCATTGAGATTCGAGATTGCTAAATCCATTGTAAAATTGTTTCTAATCCTAACCTTTTTCTTTGCTTGCAACAATATAATAAGTATAGAAGACATGGGCATATCAACATTCACAAAGATTACTTTGTTGTTGATGACGTCATTGATACCTAATTTTCTGTCTATAATAAATACAGATCGTAGTTTAACACTAACCATGTTAGATAAACTTATCCAAACAATAAACGTATTTGAAGAATGAAATATATCACGGAGAAGTTTATTAAGTTATTTGATATTCTTCGGTACAATGAAAAGTAATTCAGTGTGCTTTATGGATTAGTAACTACATTGTATAACATAATAGTAATAAAAATAATTATGGTTCTGCGTATTCCCACAGTCACAAACACACACTCAGATACCTCCTATAAAACATACATACATATATACATACATACATACATACATACATACATACATACATAGGATATAAATATATATATATATATATATATATATATATATATATATAGGAGAGTATTGTAGTTCGCTTGAAGCATTGTGTATTGTTTGTAAAGAACAAAAAGTTTTGAATGGTACAACAATGCACTATAATACAAAAAATGTACCATATACCTGTTGTAATTTCGTCCTCCATGGAGTCGCTGCTATAATCGCTTTTCCAACGGGTTGTCTCTTTTCGGAAGCGTCTCAGTAGTGTTCTCAGAAAAAAGAAAAGCCGTTGGAAAACCGATTATAGCAGCGACTCAATCTAAGAATATCTGAAGAAGGAATTTTATTCCGAAATATCATCAGACTATGGATGACTAAATTGCAACAGGTATATAGCCGATTGTTTATATTATAGTGCATTGTTGTACCGTTCTAAACAATTTATTGTTTACAAACAATACACAATGCTTCAAGCGAACTACAAAACTCTCATATATATATATATATATATATATATATGTGTGTGTGTGTGTGTGTGTGTGTGTGTGTGTATGAGAGAGAAAATGAGTTCAAATACAACAATTCAAACACTTTGATGAATCCCAAAAGAGAGAAAATAATTTCCAATAAAAATTCATCATATTCATAAAAATCAGCTAAAGCAAGTAATAATAATATGAAAATGACAAGTGAAAAATTTCGTTATATCTATAGAGATAGAATAAACAATTATAAAAATGGAGAAAAGATGTTAAAAAATCAAAATTGGATTTAAAACTTACGAATGGTACAAAAAACAATACAAATATGTAAGAAAAAATTATAATAATAAGAATTATAATTAAAGTTATGTATTGTCATTCTCATCAGTGTGAAGAATTTAAGGAAGAACATCAAAAAAGTTATTAATAAAAATGAAGAAAGAAAAACAAATGGTGTAATAGGGAAAATTTATCCGGATATTTACAAATAAGTTGTACAAATGAAAAAAATAAAAAGAGAAACGAAAAAGAAAGACATATCAATCTTTATGCAAGTCTTTGTGCAAACATATCTATAGCTTAATATGTCTATAGGATATATTAAAAAAAATCTAGTAAAAGATCATAGTGTAAACAACAAGACAAACATACGTGTCTAGCATATATAAAAATCACATTTTCAGTTATAGATGTTTTTTGCACAAATAGACTTACATACACATTGATAAGTTATTCATTTTCATTTCTCTTATTTTTCCCCTTTTATAACTTATTTGTAAATATCCAGTGAAATCATCCCTATTACCCCATTTGTGTTTCCTTCTTCATTTTAATTAATAACTATATTTGATGTTCTTGCTTGAATTCTTCACACTGATTAGAATGACAATACATAACTTTAATCATAATAAAACTTTACTTACAATATTTTCTTACATATTGTTTTACGTATTGTTTTTTGAAACGTTCGTATGTATTAAACCCAATTTTCATTTTTTAACATCTTTTCTCCATTTTTTATAATTGTTTATACTATTTTTATACCTATAACACATCTTTTCAATTATATATATATATATATATATATATATATATATATATATATATATATATATATATATATATATATATATATATATATATATATATATATATATATATATATATATATATATATATATATTTATATATAAATCTGTCTGTGTTCGGAATATCTTTGTACAGGGGCCACCATGACTCCCGCCTTTGCTGTGAACAGGAATTAATGTTTCCCTTCATTCTTTTGCTCCTAATGGTCTCAATTCGCCACTTCCCATATTCGACTACCCCTCTCCTCCACCCACACCAGCTAAATCGGTACCCTCACCACACACCACTATACACACAACGCACACACTAGGTTAGTTGTACACATACACCCACACATGCTCACGTACCCACCAGAGGCCTATGCGTTTGCACACATACATAATAAACGCACACACATGTACAAATTTCATACACACAGACACATACTCACCAGCACATGAAACACACATCACTCCACATAATGTTTTTTTCATTCTCTCACGCTATTTTCCCATTCACTCCTATCTTATGAAACGTCAAAAACTTCTTGATGATAATAATAATAATAATAATAATAATAATAATAATAATAATAATAATAATAATAATAATAATAATAATAATAATGATAATAATAATAATAATAATAATAATAATAATAATAATAATAATAATAATAATAATAATAATAATGATAAGAAGAAAGAGAATGCTTTCTACTGGAATCATAAAGCCTCAAATTTGTGGGGCGTTCACTGGTCGATTATATCGATTCCAGTATTTCACTGGTATATAATTTATCGACTTACATGCACACACTTACACACGAGCGGTAACAAGGATGTACCAACCTGTTCAAAGGCAGAAACTCCGGGTTAATGTGCAGTAGTTTGTATAGTAAACGCAGGTGTTATTCAAATTTCTTTACTTCCGACATATGCTTCGGAGACAACAATGGTATTATTCCAAAGGAATAAATGGTGTAAAATAATGTAATCTTCTCATCAGGAAAAGCAAGAGAATAATACAGTGTTAACTGTAAGAGATTGACAGGATGAACCAATCTAAATTAAATTTCTTATTATAATCTTTAAGATGCCAGCAGAATTAGATTTATGTCTGATAATTCTAAGATTAAGAATTCTTTGTATCAGTGTAAAATCACTTCCGGTACCGAAGTCTATTTTTATATCGGGTCTTCTGCCTCTCAGTTATGTAAAAGAATTTCCAATCATTATTATACATCTAGGGATAGTAGTAAACACAATAACACAGGACTTAGTAAATTGATTTGGCATCTTAAAGATAATAATAAGAAATTTAATTTATATTGGTTCATCCTGTCAATCTCTTTCCCTTACGACAAAGGTAAAATTTCTGTAACATTTGTAATTCTGAGCTGTTCCACATTCTCTTTCCTAATAATCCACATGTAAACACGTATATAGAGCGTTCTTAGCGATGTAAACATTGGCAGAAACACACCTTTAGCTTATATGGGTGATTTCTACCAAGCTATATAGTTTGAGTATTTAGTTCTTCTTTCACTCTACTTCCAATAGAGATATCTATTTTCTAGCATTCGAACATTTATTTAACTCACATATCACTCTATATTTCTCTTTTATTAGTTGTCTCCTTATTGATTTCTTTACCATTTTTATTCTTATGCGCTACCTTTGACGTCATATCTACTAACGTATATGTATATATATGTATGTATATATATATATATATATATATATATATATATATATATATATATATATATATACGTATTTATACGTGTATATACTTCGATATATGTATGTAAATATATATGTATATCACATATATGGATACATAGATGCATACGTACACACACACACACACACACACACACACACACATATATATATATATGCATACATACATACACACACACATATAGATATATATACAACCATACTGTTACCCACTTACTCCGCAAACCATTAAGTATATACTCTCAAACAATTCTTCATTGCTTAATATTATCTTTCTGTCTGGTTTAATCCAGAGTTTTGTTTATTTTGTTTCGAATCGAATGAAGAATTTATTTTGATATCTACTATAACGTTGTTTGAAATTTCTTCTCGTAATCCATGCCCTTGGGCGCTTTGTCATACGTTTCTCAATGCATTTCCGCATTTATGTGTGTGTGTGTGTGTGTGTTTGTGTGTTTGTGTGTGTAAATGTGGGTGCGGTTGTGGAGGTGTGTGCATGTGTGTGTCTTAATCAAAGTGTTGAGGCTCATTGTAGGGCCTGTCAAAAGAACTGAAAAATGAACAACCCCCGAAATCAAGAATTTAAAGGAATTGCAAGTGAATGCAAACATGAATTTCAAAACAAAGCATTACTTGCCTAAAATGCGACGAGAATTACATTGGAGGAACTGGAACAAATTTCACCATCCGTGTGAACATCCTCAAACAGTAAACTAAAAATTCATCTTTTAGAAATGATCCACGTAATAAACATGTAAACATTTGTGCGAATGGAACATTGAAAATATTCTTTTTAGAAAATAAAAGATGAAAATGTTCAGCTATGAAAGGCACTTTTATATATGACTTCTCGATCTGAAACTAAACCCGATATTGCCAAACCGATTATTAAAAACAACTTTCTTTACACGCATTACCCCATAACACGTGTGTTGTAAAAGTTCAACAACGAAAGCGCTTACATACATAATACAGACTAAGGCTTTGTGACATTCTATTCTCTAAATAACTTTTAAACAGTTACTAAATTTTAACAGTAATAAATGAGAATGCCTCTCTCCAGACACTCACACAGACACAAACACACATCAAGAAGATGGTGCTGCAATATGGCCGCAGTCAAATGATTTAAACAAGTAAAAGAATAAAAGATTATATATATATATCCTCGGTGCCACAGTCGTTTTTGTCGTCTCCATCCTGAAACCAGCGCATCTCTCCATCTTGTAAATACAATAGAAACATTTGGAAAATATATTTTCAGAACTCCTGTTTCCGACGCCAAGGTGAATATCTCGCCATATACATATATATATAAATATATATATATATATATATATATATATATATATATATATATATATATATATATATATGTATATATATATATATATATATATATATATATATATATATATATATATATATATATATATATGAGGGAAAAGCATGTTAGACTGGTGAATATATAAAGTATATCAAATACATGAAATACAAAACTTGTATATATGTATATCCGACTTACACAGAATGCAAATGATACAGAGAAATAAAGGTGTTGAAGAAAAGTATTACAAATCCAACAACTGTTTCTGGGGATTCGGTTGTCCAAAATAATATTTGTAGATTGATTCCATCGTAGAATGAGACGAGCCTCCATCTTCAGGGGTGAGATCTTACATTTGAGATGTTAAACGAAAGAAGTTCAAAGGTAGAATGAATACGTGGAGAGCTAGGTGTATTAGAGGGGGAAATTGGGGAGGTATTCAGATAGGGAATAGTGAGAGGAGAAAATAAATTTCAAGAGTGAGGGGTTAATAAAGAGGCTAGTTGGGAGTAATAGTAGTAGAGGTGGAAGAGAGGAAGGCTGTGTTGGTGGGAATTGGTGGAATAGTGAGAAAAGAGAATAGCCATTATTTGAGAGGAGTACATTGACTGGTTCAATGGCTGACGGAGATTACTAAGGTAAGTAGAGAGGTATGAGAGAAGAAAGAGGGAGGTGGATACAGTATAGCAAAGGCATATTCCAAGGTGACAGCCTCTCTGTGCTGTTATCCATATTTTCTTTAAACCCATTCATGTTAAGGAAGTCTGAAGGATATCTCACTGGTTCATAAAGTAACAGATGTGCCAAAACTAAACAGTATGTTTTTGTGGTTGGCTTGAAACTATATGCCATGAATGTGTATGAGATGAAAAATAAGCGTTGATCTAGTCACAACATTCTCAAAGAATGTAGGGTTGGAGTTTGGTTAGGATAGATGTTGTTATATGGTTGTGAAAAGGGGGGAAGACTATAAACCAGATTAACAACATCTCCACCAACGATTTAACTGTTTCTCCTATATCTGATGAGGAATGTTACAGGTATCTAGGGGTGGATGATAACATATTTTACAATGGTACCTGTAACAAAACACGTGACACTTAAGAATATTACAGCCGAATAAAGAAAATTTGAATCTCAGATCTCTCTACATTCAATAAAAAAAGCAGCATACAATGTGTTTGCAGTGCCAGTACTCATACCAATATTTGGACTGCTTGATTGGACGCTTGATAAGATTCGAACCGTTGATGTGAAAACCCGGAAGTTACTTACAAGCACACATAATTTAGACATAAATAGACCGCCCTTACCTTAAACGAAAATAGGGCGGTAGAGGCTTAATATCTATCTAAAATTCCTTTGAATGCCGTATCATATCCCATCGGCGACATCTTTTAACCCTCAAGTGCCGAAGTGAATCCCTTCACCAAATTTGCATACATGAGTCCGATAACATCATAAGACTTGGAAGGCAGCTTCTTGAGCAACACTCTTTGTCTGATAACCTAGAATACATGCCCAAATAAGTCGCACGTCTCTACTGCAACGTATCCTCAGACGAAAGGATGAGCATATAAGAGCAGAAGACCATACATGGTTATGTTAGTAGAAAGTTCCTTGATGATAGTGACAAAGTAGTCTATGATGGACCATTAGCCGGATTATTACCTCTTACTTTGAAGGGTATTCTATTCCGGCATCAGCAATCCAGAAATAGATTATATCAACCAAGTAGATGATGCACAAAAGGAAGATGCAGGAAATGCAGTAAAATGTGAGACAGAAACAGACTTTGTACAGTTAACACCGAAGATATCACTCACATCATAAGCAGTTGTCGGAAATGTAATCACGGTATTATCTACCGATGAGACATTGAAGTTGTAGCTAGGGCACTCTCTAATGAAATCCGTCGGAAAGATAATCCCAAGGACAAAGAAATCAAATCCCACAGTATGGTAGAAGCCATAGCCACTCATAATAAAAAGGAATACTGGTGGAATGTACCCGTGAAGACCTCCATAAAATGTAAGCACAACAGACCTGATGTAATGATGTGAGATAGAGAAGAGAAACTGTGCACATTTGTGGAAATTAGCTGCCCAGCGGATGTTAACATAAAACTGAAGATCATTGAAAAAGAGAACACTTATGCTGAACTATTGAGAAATCTTTAGTTACTCTATCCAGATTACAAGTTCAGGTTTATACCTATAATTATTGGGGCCCTGGGATATATAACACACTGCCTAAATAGAGATCTTGAGAAATTAGGCTTCTCAAAACCAGAAAGGGGAAAGCTAATTCGAAAAGTACAGATCCAATCCATCACTGGAACTATAAAGCTATGTAAAACTCTTCAGCGGTTTATCATTTAAATATATATGACCATGTCTAGATATGTAACTATATGCCTGAGAATATATACACAAAACAAAACATAAGAATCTGCACGTATACATAGAACTCTGTAGAAAAGGTGTAGGTAGAAACTCTATAAGATGTACTCAGTGTAAGCTATGGACACATAAGAGGTGCAGCAATATCAAAGGAAGGTTAACTAGGAAGTTATGTATGTGGCAGATGTTTGGGAGCAATAAACACTGAAGAGGTGCAGAAAACAACTTTGGCCACATTCCAGGGAGAAAACCTCGACTTAGTTGATAGCTTCTGCTATCTAGGTGACCAAGTTAGTAGTGGGGGAGGGTGCGCTGAAAGTGTAGCTTCTAGAATAAGAATAGCCTGGGCAAAGTTCAGAGAGCTCTTACCTCTGCTGATGACAAGGAGCCTCTCACTCAGAGTAAAAGGCTGACTGTATGATGCATGTGTACGAACAGCCATGCTACATGGCAGTGAAACATGGGCCATGACTGCTGAGGACATGCGTAGGCTCGCAAGGAATGAAGCCAGTATGCTCCGATGGATGTGTAATGTCAGTGTGCATACTCGACAGAGTGTAAATACTTTGAGAGAAAAGTTGAACCTAAGAAGCATCAGTTGTGGTGTGCAAGAGAGACGATTGCGCTGGTATGGGCATGTGGCGAGAATGGATGAGGATAGCTGTGTGAACATGTGCCACACCCTAACAGTTGAGGGAACCTGTGGAAGAGGTAGGCCCAGGAAGACTTGGGATGAGGTGGTGAAGCACGACCTTCGAACATTGGGCCTCACCGAGGCAATGACTTCTGACCGAGACCTTTGGAAATATGCTGTGCGTGAGAAAACCGGGCAAGCCAAGTGAGACCTAAATCCAAGGCCTCTGCCTGGGCTGTAGCCAGCCCACTTATGCGTACCTTCCTTCATTGGACACTAAACCCCGCTTGCGAAGACCTGTTGAGGCAAGTGAAATCGAAATCGAACTAAATTCGACGACTGGCTCCCATGCCAACGTCATCTCCTTAAATGGACACTAAACTCGGCTTGCAAAGACCTGTTGGGGCCAGCGTAAGCGAAATCGTGATGGCACCTGTGCCCAGCGTCACCTTCCTGGCACCTGTGCCGGTGGCACGTGTAAAGACATTCGAGCGAGATCGTTTCCAGTGCCGCTGGACTGGCTCCTGTGCAGGTGGCACGTAAAATACACCATTTTGAGCGTGGCCATTGCCAGTACCGCCTGACTGACCTTCGTGCCGGTGGCACGTAAAAGCACCCACTACACTCTTGGAGTGGTTGGCATTAGGAAGGGCATCCAGCTGTAGAAAATCTGCCAAATCAGATTGGAGCCTGGTGTAGCCATCTGGTTCACCCGTCCTCAGTCAAATCGGCCAACCCATGCTAGCATGGAAAGCGGACGTTAAACGATGATAATGATGATGATGATGTTGATGAAAATTCCAATCTAGGCTTGGTCTATTGGCAAGATACCTTTATATAAACTGAATAATGCCATACACACATATACGACGGGCTTCTTTCAGTTTCCATCTATGAAATTCACCCAGAAGTCTTTGGACGACAGAAGCTATAGTAGAAGACACTTTCCCATGGTGCCACTCGATAGGACTGAGCCCGAAACTATGTGGTTTGGAATGAAGCTTCTTATCCCACAGCCACGTCAATAGTTCTTCCTTCTCTTTACATTTTGTGTTGAAAACCAGAGGAGATCGACTTTGCCTTTCCTCTTTTAGGAGTCGATATAAAGTAATACCAGTGTAGTACTAAGGTCAACGACATTGGCTGGCCTCACCCTTCAAAATTGCTGTCCTTATTCCTAAAATAAAACCATAATTACATTTTTCTATTTCATCCTTTTTTCTCCGTCCTCCTCTTCGTTGATCGTTGTTCATCGCTCTTAATCACTTTGAAGTTCTTCTAGTGTCGTGAATATCGCAACAATGGCTCAAAACAAGGAAAGAAAATAAACACTATCTTTTCGATTGCAGCTACAGAAGTGATTAGTTTTAATTTTATAAATCCTTTTATTTGCCAATCCTGAATTGAATAATGACCAACTTAACTCTTAAGAATTGGCAAAAGACGATCCCGATGCTAGCTCTATGAAATGTCTGAAATCATACAGTGGTAAGCTTCATCTAGATCTCAATCATTTTATAGCGAAAGAGAGAGATAGGAGGCACTGTGTCGTTTATGATGGTGAGCGTTCCAATTGATCCAATCAACGAAACAGTCCGTCCATGAAATTTACTTGCGAGTGGCTGAGTACTCCACAGACATGCATGTCTCTCATCACGTAGTTTGCAGAACGACTAAATGAACATCTGAGACAACATGACGATAAAAGACAGTCCTCCATACTCTAGCAACATGCTAAAGACCAACATGGAAGCAACCTGGGTGAACTTGACATCCGCATCTTATCCCAGCACCCAAAAGAACCAACACTCAGATAAATACGGGAGTACGTCCTTATAAATGAAACATTCCCAATACTAAATACGAAATATACATCGTAGATATCTTACCCCCGTACCCACAGTTTACACAGGTAGAGTAGAATAGTTAGTGGACTGTTATGTAGATAGATGTATGTATGTGTGCGCGTGTAGCTGGGTGCGTGTATGTATGTGTATATGCACATGTATGCAAGCATATGGATATGAAAATAAACAGATCAACATACAGACGGATAGCTACATAGTTTATATGAACAGACAAGCACACATACGTAAATGGAGACTGAAACACATGACCATATAAACACACACACTTTACGTCACACAAGGACACTTATGGAGACATGTGTCCACACAAATGGAGATGCACATCCATACATACAAACACAGTACATAGTTGCAAAACACACACACAGACATACACACACAAGGACACAGAAGTGCATACATATATAAACACACGCACACACACACATACATAAAAACACAAACACGGACACGCAAGCACATGAATATGCAGGATACATACATACAGATGCATACACATATATACATATACATTCACACACATTCACAAACTGGATTTGGTTGCGGCAGACACATGGAAAGTCTCGATAAGATTGTTGATTCTCTTTAGCTTCAGATTAAGCTAATCTTTGATAAGAAACATTCCTCCCGTGACTATCCCATACATTTCCTGTGTACAGAGAATCCAGCATCATAATTTCTGATTAACTTTAGGTTGGCCGAGTTTGATATGAGGGAACTTTCTCAGCTACTTCTTTTAGGTGAAGCCTTCTTTTTGAACCTTCTTCAATTATTTTCTGAATTCTTGAAACAGTTGATGGAGCTACAGACCAATCAGTTGCTATCTTACACATTTCTACACTTTTTACCAAATTTCAATCTGAGCTCGTTTCTCATGCTTCTTCCTTGTCATTTTTATTTGGCCTCTGAAGATGAAATAGAACATGACTGTCAAGAGAAATGCTTATACAGACATGATTTTTTTTGAGTTTTCTAGTGATAAATATAACATTTTGGAAAATCCAGTAATAAGTCTATTTAAATGTGCAGGAGTGACTAAAGCTTCTCAGGTTACTGTACATGCATGTATAAAATTGGGTTATCCGCATGAATGATGTTATTGTATTCTTTACAGATATATATATATGTGTATCTTTCACATGCACAGGAAATACTCAACCCCTGTTCAAGCATAGTTATGATAATACAGTCTGTCTACCACCACTTGGGTTCTGTTTTGGTCAGGAAAGTACAGAGGAAAGTAGTTTTGTTGGCTGAGAAATATTATTGATGCTTTTAAGAAATTGACTTACTATTTGTCTCCCAGTATTTGTTGTGCGTACATCATTCAAACCGCGACAGACTCGGAAAAGGTAGGAGAATTATTATTTTTGTAGTTTAGTAATATGTCTGTCTTGAGGAAGTAGATCTATGATACAAGATATTCTAACCTTGAACATCACCCTTTCTATTGACATGCAGTATCCACCAATGTATTTCCTTTCTAAGAATTCAAGGAATGATTTGAGAGATATTTAGCTGTTATTTTTAGCATTTTGTTGTCTTTGGAGGAGTTCACTGTGCGACCGGGTGTCTGTCTGAGGATAAACCATGAATCAATCTTATTTTATTTTTCTCACTGATTTAGGAACTCCTATAAATGGTGTTGCCATACGTTTCCTGTTTGTTGTTATTTTTGTGGTTTCACACATTTTCCTCCAGAAGAAGTTTATGTCTTCTCGTGAAGAAGTTCCTGTGATGTTCACTGCTCCTCCTCTCATGTCTTTGTCTACTGCTGCCAGGTCCTCGATAAATTTTTCGTTTACTGTTTTTCTCTTGGTTATTCTCTTCTGATTTTGGGGTTTCTCACTGACAGATTTTAGCTCCTGCTTGAGGGCGAGCAGTTCGTAATTGAGTATTGTCATTTTGTTATCTACAAACATCACTTCTATCTCCTTCTTCAGTTTTCGTTGGTGAGCTTTTAATACCGTGTCTGGTAGTCTTTTGCTTACTTTCATATAGAATACTCTCTCTTCGAGAGAGCGCTTCGAATTCACAGTTATTTTTTCTTGGAAAATCTTAGCAAGGGCATACTTCACCGCTATATAACCCTGACTACTATTACTACTATTACAACTACTACAATAATAGTTGCGATTTTGCCTGCTATTTACCATAGTCGTAGTAGAGGGACAACGGTCAGTTATTTTAGCTTGTAATGTAGTCTGGCTGATGGGTGGTATAGTATCTGTTGGAATGTTATTAACTGCGAAACCACGTAGGGTTCCAACACCGTCCACGTTTTCATTTATATTGTTTGGGAGAAGAGTTCACTGTCAGTTCCAGATATTTGAAGGTTTTGTTCCGTTCGGCTACTAACTTTCTTCCTATGTCCCACAAATGTCGCTTGCTGGCGTAATTGTTTCGCAGTAAAATGATTTCGTTGTGGGTGCAGATCGTCCAATCTGATCATACATCCAACAACGGGGTTTTGTTTAGCTCTTCTATTACAATTAATAAATCTGTCCTCAATTCATAAATCCAAGAAAATAATGAGTTTTGTGGTTACGTTTTCTTCTGTAATTACTGCTAGAAAGAATATGTTTTTCTGCTGAGCTGTCAATACCAATCAGCTGCTCTCTTTCTCACACATTTCTCCATTCTCTATCAAATTTCTATCCGAGCTCGTTTCTCGAATAGAATTTCATGCTTCTTCCTCGTCTTTCATTTTGGCATCTGAAGATCAAATTGGATGTGACTGTCAAAAAAAAAAATGCTGATACAGGTATGATTGTTTAGTTTTCTAGTGATAAATATAAATTTTTGGAAATCCCACTTTACTAAAAGTAGTAAATCTACTTAAAAATTAACTTTTCTAGGTGTGGCTAAGGTCTCTGAGGTGACTGTGTATATATATATATATATATATATATATATATATGAAATGGGTTATTCGCATGAACGATTCTAATATGTTTTTTACGAATGTGTTTACAATTTTATATATTCTACAAGTATTGCAAATCACTCACTCATGTTTAAGCTTAGTTATGATAATGCAGCCTGTCTACACCTCTTGGGTTCTGCCTTAATCAGGAAAAACACAGAGGAAATTTATTTTGATGTTTTTAAGAAATTGGCTTACTTTTTGTTTTCTAATATTTGTTGTACATATATCATTCAAAGTGACAGACTCAGAAAGGTAAGAGAATTATTATTATTTTTGTCGTTTAACACATTTTCCTCCAGAAGAAGTCTATGTCTTCTCGTGTAGAAGTTCATGTGATGCTCACTGCCCCTCTTCTCATCTCACTGTATACTGCTGCCTGGTTTCGCTCAAATCTTTTGATTACTGTTTTTCTCTTGGTTATTCTTTTCTGATTTCGGGGTTTGTCATTGAGAGCTTTTAGCTCCTGCTTGAGAGTGATAAGTTCGATACTGAGTGTCCTCTGTTTATCTGTTGAGCTGTTGTTTTTCTTCTGTTCCTTGGTTGTGTTGTTGTTGATGTTGTGTCCAGCCATGTTGTTTGTAGTAACTCTCGGCATGCCAAATTGAAGTCGAAAATCAATACGATCTTTAATAAAAGGCTCCTTCAGTTAATTCATCTGAAGATTAGCTAATTATTTAACAGGGCTTCAAAGATGGAGATGGTATTCATCGTATATTCGATAAATAGTTTCCCACAGTGCCTGTTTGTATATATGTATGTATGCATGTGCGTATGTATGTATGTGCAGATTTGTATGTTTTATGTATGCATTCTCATGCATATAGTTACATATCTAGACATGCTCATATATATTTAATGATAAACTTCTGGAAAGTTTTACAGATTTTTACAGTTCCATTGATGGATTAGATTTGTAATCTTCGAATTAGCTTATCAATATTTCAGCATAGATATTCTCTTTTTCACTGATCTTCAGCTTTATGTTAACATCCGGTGGGCAGCTAATTTCCACAACTGTACACAGTTTCTCTTCTCTACCTCCAATCATTATATCAGGTCTGTTGGGCTTACATTTTATTGAGGTCTTCACTGGGATATTCTACCAGTATTCCTTTTTATTATGTGTGACTATGGTTTCTACCATATTGTGGATGCTTATTTTGTTTCTTCTCGAGACTATGCTTGGGTGTTTAAAAGATGTTGCCGAAGGGACATGATGCGACATTCAAAGGCATCTTGGATAAATGTTAAGCCTCTGCCGAGTTGTTTTCGTTTTAGGTCGGAGCGGTCTACGTCACTGTTTATATGGAAATTCAGTGTGTTTGTTAGTATTTTTCGGGTTTTCACATCAAGGCTCGGATCTCATGAAGCTTCCGATCAAGCAGCTCTAATGTTGGTACGAGTACTGTCACTGCAAATACGTTGTAGGACACTGTTTTATTGAATGTAGAGAGATCTGAGTTCCAAATTTTCTTTATTTGGCTGTAATATTCTTTAGTGGCACGTATTTTGTTACAGGTGCCGTTAGAAGATATATTTTCATCTACCCCTAGGTACCAGGAACATTCCTCAACAGATACACGGGAAATAGTCAAATCATTGACGGAAATGCTACAAGTCTGGTTTATAGTTTTCCCCCCTATTCACACCCATATGACAACATTTATCCTGACCAAACACCAGCCGTACATCCTTTGGAAATGTTGTAACTGGCTCAAGGATCTTTTTCATCTCACGCACATTCTTTGCATAAAGCTTTAAGTCATCCACAAAGAAACAATGTGTAATTTTGATATTTTTATTTCCTTGTGAACCAGTAAGATATCCTTCAGACCTCCTTAGCATGAATGACAAGGAGTTTACAGAAAATATAAAGAGCATCACAGAGAGGCTGTCACCTTGGAATATGCCATTGCGACACTGCATTCTATCAGTGATAATACAGTCACTCATTGTGTTTAAGTTTAATATGGTGGCCCACGATGAAATCATGTCAGCTATGGTTTTGACTATTTTCACTGGAACTTTAGCAAGTTGAAGGGTTTCTGGCATCCATGTGTGGGGAACACAGTGAAAGGTTTTCTTGTAGTCTCGCTACATTGAAACTAGATTCCTCCTATGCTCTCGCATCTCTGACATCACAGTTTTGTTGATTAACAATTGCTCGGCTCATGTATGTATGTATGTATGTATGTATGTATGTATGTATGTATGTATGTATGCATGTATGTATGTGCAGCAGGAATATTTAATCAGTACATCCAATGCCACGGTTCTGACCAATTGGGACATCGCCTAGAACTGACCTGCAGAACTGCAGAGACTCTAGCCGTTGGAGCTGTCTCTCTGATCCGATGGTTTGGCTATAGAAAAACCTCATCTCAAGCACCTACGGCAGAGCGCCACAGATGTGAGACAGAGAACACACAACGCTAAGAGCTGCCACACAGAGTGCTGAGGAGATCCCACGCAGAGAATACTGAAAGAATGGCCTAGCTAAGAGATGACCTGTTACTTCACAACTGAATTTCCTTGTCTGTCTTCACAATCACACGAAGAAAAGCAACATCCCAACTCTCCACAATTTGGTCGTTCTTCCTAACGATATCTTTCGTTGTAAAACGAAGAAAATAAATACCTCCTTAACTGAATATCCCTCGACCAGGTTTACGTCTTTATCACTAATCCATCTTCGTTACATATATATGTTTCCCTCTGTTCTGCTTTTAATCATTTAACCCATTAAGTCCCAGGGTACTGAAATTTCAGAATATTACGTTTAAATTTTCAAAGATGATTGAAAATAGAGTAAAATGATAAAAATCAATTATAAAAACTGCTTTACTCAAAGTAGAAATAGAAATACACGGTGTCCTATAAAGAGGACCCTGGGACAATGTGATATACTCATAAATTCAAAATCCTTCATATGTTATCTATTAATATATTCTATTGGTATTAAAGTTTATATATAAAATAGCTAAAGTTTTTGAAAGAATACAGTGAAATACAAAACATACAAAAAATAATGCATTGAAGGAAATCCATTCAAGAAAACAATGCTTTGTGGAAATGAGCAAAAGCAATCTAGACACAGGGTTACGTTGCTCTTTTCACAATGATTTAGTGGTTTACCGCTGTAAGACTTATTCTGACAACGTCGTTGCTGATCTCGTTTAGCTATTATATGGACTTTCATATCAAATTTAACGTCAGCAATGGGTGTGGATTGTGTGATCATCTTTGTTTATTGTCCAGATTGCTTAGCAGTGGAGTGCTTTAGATATGAAACACATAGATATCTCCTGAAATCGAGTAAATTTTTATGTTTCACCCTTTACCTCGTGGATCAGTTTATAAATAGTCCATGCATTTACAACAGTCATATCAATAACTCTAGTCAACAATGGCCTATACCACTTTATGCCTCTAATTGAGGTTGCATATTTTGACGCCAACCAGTCCGGCTTGTTAACTTCACCCACGTAGTTGTTATATGAGTCCCAAACATGTGGTCGAGTCACATTGCCTTTGCTTTTTATTCCTCACTCTGGCGTTGTACATAGCACATTTGGTTCAACTGAATCATAATTAGTCCCAATTGTCACACATTTAGTGTCAAGCCACCTAACTATAAGGATTTCATTATTGATTTCAAATCTATAATCACATGAACCTCTTGGCCCCTCTTTCATCAATGCTGTTTCGTTGAGAAGACATCTCTTGAGACGATTATCTCTCGTAGCAGTTGCTTCAAACCTCATTTGCCCGAGGTGCACTAGCAAACCATACTTTGTGAACAAATTATCAAAATATACGGAATGTGACCGAGGACCATCTACCACTCCAAGTAACTCTATTTGCAAGTGAAAGATCGTTTTGAGGTCCTTCTTGAATACTCTTACAACAATACAGATCAAAGTTGTAACAAGATCTTGTAACACCGCACAATGCCCCAAATTTGTAACAAAATCTTATGGGTCTCCCTTTTATAAATTTTTTGAGTGAATTATGTCCATAGTGTTTGACCATCGACTGACAGACTCTTTTCAAAAATTCCGAATTTACTGAAGGAATTCTGGTAAAGGGAAACCGAACTACGTAACCTTTATCATCTTTATTCTCCTCCCAGATTTCATAATTGCGAAAGTGATTGCTGCTTTTAAGATGCTGGAATCGATTTCTTGTAATAGCAGTATTGATTAATGGCAGACCCAGATCTTCGTCACTTGATCAGTAATTTCTTGTGGAGGGTAACTTAATATAACTAGAAGATATTAAAACTCCAAGAAATGTTTTAATTCATCTACAGAAAAGGTTTCGATTTTCTCCTTCCTGGACGCACAATATTGAACAGTTTCTTTCGCTATGTAGTCATATAATTCTGGGGTTTGCAAGTTTTCAGTCGAAAATCACTCCGATCAGTTAATTCATCTGAAGATTAACAAGTCATTTAATAAGGCTGGTAGTTGTAGCTTCAGAGTTGGAGTTAGTATTCATCGTATTTTCGATAAATAGTCTTCCACACCAAATACGCCACTTGTCACCTCAAGTTCCATTCTACGTATGTATGTATGTATGTATGTATGTATATATTTGATAAGAAGGATTTATCTACATTTATTCCAGGAAATGGCATTGTGCATTGTTTCTGCGACAGCACCATGTCACATAGGGAGGTAGAACCTTGATGACATTATTGGGCAACTGCAAATCACTTGGGTGATGTCTTCCACAGAAACATGACTCGCCCATTTCAGTGAGACTGGATCCTCGAAACACTGTGTTTTCCACCCACATGTAGCAATAAGACTTTTCACACACCCCACCCCCAACAAACCAAACAACATCTCTCTTCTTCTTCACATTTCCTCTCGTTCATGCACTATGCTTATCCTCATCTCTTGTACCCCAATCCTGTCCTCACTACCCCTTTGCTAATCTGCTGTCCAACACCCCATCCATTTACCCAGGTCTCATCTGTCACTGCATTCCCCAACCCCACACTATTTGAATTCATATGAAGTCTCTACTCCCTCACCATCTCTCTCTTTCACTCTCTCTCTATCACTTCCTGTCTCTTTGTCTTGCTCTTTCTCTCTCTCTTTTATCATGCTTTCTCCCTCTGACTGGTTTACCACGGATCTCCTTTACTGCAACGCACCTGTTTCTGTCCTCATTCATGATCTCTCACTGTCTCTCTCTCTCGGACCGGACAACCACCTACCTCCTCTACAGTAACCCTGCTTGTTTCTACCTATTTCTATCTCTCTGTCACACCAACCTCTCTTCATCTGGCACAAGTTCACACCCATTCTGAAAGGATATTTGTCTTGCAAATTACTTGGTGACCCTGCAAATGTTGGTGCCACATAAAGAGCAACCAATCCACACTGTAAAGTGTTTAGCGTTTGGAATAGCATCCAGTTGTAAAAATCATTCCAAAACTGACCTAGCCTGTGCTAGTGCCACGTAAAAGACTCTCTTCCAGGTTGTTGGTTAGGAAGGGCATCCGTCCCTAAAAACCATGCTAAAACATACACTGAAGCCTTGTGCTACTCTAAGATAGTTAACTTATTTTTATGTTAAAATTTGATCTGAGATTTATATATTAACTAGTTGTTTTTCCCGGTTTCACTCGGGCAGTGTGGTGGATTTGGTTAAAGGCTATTTCCTATGTATATTTTGAATAATAAAAAAGAACTAAAAATAAAAAAAACAAAAATTCCAAAAACAAAAAAAAGTAAGAACAACCCAAAAACAATACGATGCTAAGGATTTTGCGGGTCAATATTGTAAAACTAACTTCACGTGTGTCCCCATAGCCCCATGTAGTCACGGAACCTTGTTTGTGGTATAACCTCGCCTTAAAAGAAAAATATATGGTAGTGCGGTTGTTGTATTGGCGACACAAGAATGTTAATCGAAACTGTTCAAGATCAATCATAGGTTGGACGTTCATATACACTGATTAGAATTGTGAATTTCAATTATTGAAAACGCGTTCCCGGATGGATACAATTGTGCAGAGTCCGTTTGTCTCAATATGGAAAAGCTGTTTGAATGTCGACGTTTGAAGACATTTGTAACTGAAGTTTAAAAAAACATAGTAATTAGAAAGAGCGTAAGCTATAGCCTTCTTTTTAATGCACAAAAAAATTGAAATTATTTTTTTTCTGTGCCTCTGATTAAAATTTTCGAAAAACAAACCCAGCCACATTACTTGGAAAAAAAGAATCTTATTGTGCTGGTTTTTCGTAAAATTTCGCGCATGGGAAAGGCAACAAAATCGCCCCTCCCCACTTTGAATGGGATATTCCTATCTTAAAAAGTAATAATCGATTATCTCGGTAACCATGGGAGTTGGAGGGCAATAAAAATCTCCTGAACATGAGCGGACCATGCTACCGCTCTGTGCTGAATTTCGCGCGATTCCACTGCAGCATTCTCAAGTGAATCTGCCGACACTCAATCAATCAATCAATCAAGCAATCAAGAACACTGCAATTTATAGTATAGATAACCTAGAACACTGAACGCTGGTTATTGCAGATAAAAAAACATCTGTTCCATTCTGGTATTGAGGAGTTTCACAAACTCGTAGATTATGATGTTAATTGACTGAAATAAAGAGAACTTTTTTTTATGCCATCTATTTTCAAACATCCGTATTTTCAGTTCAAATATAGCTTGATTCAGTTATGATGCTAATTTTAATATTTTGAACTAGGTAGCATCTAATTCCATAGAATATCTTTCAACTCCTGCACCCAGTGAATAGTAAATATTAACCTTGAAACGGGGATATGTTTAAACATAAAAGAGATAGGTACTCGGCAACAGCAAAATGCATTGTTTTCTCAGCTACATTGACCGCAACATTTATGTTTATTTCGTAACATTTGAAATATCTATAAAATAAAGAAACGGAATTGAATCTTCATTATTTTATATGCTTTGTTTTCTATATTTTTACAGATAACCAAATATGGCTGCCGTACAGACGACACTAACAGCAACCAGTTCTCTTATTCTTTCAATCATTCTTATTAGCACACTGACATCACTAAACATCGATGCGAAGGAACTCGGAAATAATTGCGAAATTAAAATTCCTCCCAACGTCAGTGAGATTTTATCTCGTTTAGTAAAATTGGAAAAAGATGTTTTCAATTTTGAAGTCCATTTATCAAACAAGTCACTTGATGACCTTCTTAATCCTGTACCATTAGATTATTTTGCAAATGCGAGGCATTTTACGTGGATTCCAGATAAATCAGACGCTTTAACTCTATATAAAACCGTCCCCTATGATTTTTCAATGCACACTTTTAATATGTTAGGCGTTTACGTTGCTAAACAAAGGATTGATATGAATATAACTTGTGGAAAACAAAATATTCAAAGACACGATTTAATATATTTGATATTCGAGGAATTGAAAAGAATCATATTTATTGACAAATTGCACATGGGAGAATCTGGATACATGTGTTTTTTTATAAATTTGTCTTATGATATGAAGAAGAACAGCCCTCGCACGTATGAATCTTACAGAAGAGTTGGTATAAATCGAGAAATTATGAAGAACTATTGCTGTAAACTCTATAAAAATGGAAGCTATTTTTATCACTCCAAATCTATTTGTTCAGGAAAAATCATTGAGAATGCTATGTTTCAGAATTATGCACGTATCGCCGGAGCCGTTTTGTGGGCTATATTACCATTAATTATTTGTTTCGTATCAAAAGCTAAATTACCTTCACATTCCCGTAATCTCTATCTGCCACTGTTTGCTCACGATGAATTCTTATTTACAATTAAAAACACGTTGCCATACAAATCCGAGTGGATCAATGGAAAACATAATATTTACACATTCTCTCATTTTGTGTCTTGGATATTTTGTTTCCACAATTCCTCTTTCTTTGCCTCAAGACTAAGAAGATTCCTGTGTATTCTATTCTCTCTTTCAGTAATTGTTCTGGATCTTTTGATGCATTACTTCTTTTTATATGATACAATAAAAATACTATTCCAAGATGGTATACCATTGGGCTATCGCGCCCTAATATTAGGAATCTCAGAAAGTTATGAGAATACAGATGGCTTCTCCGGCGGTCCCTTTTTGTGTTTGATCGGCTACATATTTTTCAGTTTTATTCTTTTCGTTCTTCCCAGTCGTTTAAGTGAGACTGTCGCGTATAATGCATTACATCAAAGATCCACTTGCACATTTCTCATACAAAATATGAGTTTATTAGAGAAGTATGGCAGTTTGAATGTTTCTACACTACAGGATTATGATCTACTCTATGCAATAATGAAAGCTAATATTTCTACTGCTTTAAACCCAAATTTCTGGCATTTAATAATTTATACTTGGTTTAACCGTATAAAGAAAATTTGGTTGTATTACTACGAAAGAAATATTTTCTGGCAATTCATTACACTTTGTCCCTTTGTTTCCATTACAATTTTATTTGCAGTATTTTCTGTCTGTGAATTATTTCTGTGCCTCTTGTATTATGGAATCCCAATTCTTTATCTGGTTTTAACTTTACCACTAAGTTATTTCAGAGTTTATATTTTCCCTCTGTATTTGAATGCTAACTATATTTTCAAGATTATTGCTTTCATTTTAACATTCATATCGTTTTCATGTTTTATAATTTGGGGAATGTATTCAATCTATATATTTGTAGTAACGTTTGGTATCCTTTGCGAGTATATATTTTCAATAGCTGTTGCAGTACTTGCTAAGCCTGGTACCGTTGGCGATATATGGTTCGTTTCCATGTTTGTTGTTTATGGTATTGCAATTATAAAAGCTGTTCAGAAACAGTATGACTTTATTCTGCTTGAATCTATAAAGCTCACCAAAATTCTTCGTCCAAATTTAGTAAAGTCAAAATATGGGGAGGAATTCATAAACGCCAGTTTGTTCAAGACAATTGTTAACCATCATTTTCCATTGAGATTCGAGATTGCTAAATCCATTGTAAAATTGTTTCTAATCCTAACCTTTTTCTTTGCTTGCAACAATATAATAAGTATAGAAGACATGGGCATATCAACATTCACAAAGATTACTTTGTTGTTGATGA
Source organism: Octopus bimaculoides (assembly GCF_046866305.1). Classification (NCBI taxonomy): domain Eukaryota; kingdom Metazoa; phylum Mollusca; class Cephalopoda; order Octopoda; family Octopodidae; genus Octopus; species Octopus bimaculoides. The sequence continues at coordinate 194,671,250 of NC_142928.1, forward strand.
CGTCATTGATACCTAATTTTGTGTCTATAATAAATACAGATCGTAGTTTAACACTAACCATGTTAGATAAACTTATCCAAACAATAAACGTATTTGAAGAATGAAATATATCACGGAGAAGTTTATTAAGTTATTTGATATTCTTCGGTACAATGAAAAGTAATTCAGTGTGCTTTATGGATTAGTAACTACATTGTATAACATAATAGTAATAAAAATAATTATGGTTCTGCGTATTCCCACAGTCACAAACACACACTCAGATACCTCCTATAAAACATACATACATACATACATACATACATACATACATACATACATAGGATATAAATATATATACATATATATATATATATATATATATATATATATATATATATATATATATATATATATATATATATAGGAGAGTATTGTAGTTCGCTTGAAGCATTGTGTATTGTTTGTAAAGAACAAAAAGTTTTGAATGGTACAACAATGCACTATAATACAAAAAATGTACCATATACCTGTTGTAATTTCGTCCTCCATGGAGTCGCTGCTATAATCGCTTTTCCAACGGGTTGTCTCTTTTCGGAAGCGTCTCAGTAGTGTTCTCAGAAAAAAGAAAAGCCGTTGGAAAACCGATTATAGCAGCGACTCAATCTAAGAATATCTGAAGAAGGAATTTTATTCCGAAATATCATCAGACTATGGATGACTAAATTGCAACAGGTATATAGCCGATTGTTTATATTATAGTGCATTGTTGTACCGTTCTAAACTATTTATTGTTTACAAACAATACACAATGCTTCAAGCGAACTACAAAACTCTCATATATATATATATATATGTGTGTGTGTGTGTGTGTGTGTGTGTATATATATATATATATGAGAGAGAAAATGAGTTCAAATACAACAATTCAAACACTTTGATGAATCCCAAAAGAGAGAAAATAATTTCCAATAAAAATTCATCATATTCATAAAAATCAGCTAAAGCAAGTAATAATAATATGAAAATGACAAGTGAAAAATTTCGTTATATCTATAGAGATAGAATAAACAATTATAAAAATGGAGAAAAGATGTTAAAAAATCAAAATTGGATTTAAAACTTACGAATGGTTCAAAAAACAATACAAATATGTAAGAAAAAATTATAATAATAAGAATTATAATTAAAGTTATGTATTGTCATTCTCATCAGTGTGAAGAATTTAAGGAAGAACATCAAAAAAGTTATTAATAAAAATGAAGAAAGAAAAACAAATGGTGTAATAGGGAAAATTTATCCGGATATTTACAAATAAGTTGTACAAATGAAAAAAATAAAAGGAGAAACGAAAAAGAAAGACATATCAATCTTTATGCAAGTCTTTGTGCAAACATATCTATAGCTTAATATGTCTATAGGATATATTAAAAAAAATCTAGTAAAAGATCATAGTGTAAACAACAAGACAAACATACGTGTCTAGCATATATAAAAATCACATTTTCAGTTATAGATGTTTTTTGCACAAATAGACTTACATACACATTGATAAGTTATTCATTTTCATTTCTCTTATTTTTCCCCTTTTATAACTTATTTGTAAATATCCAGTGAAATCATCCCTATTACCCCATTTGTGTTTCCTTCTTCATTTTAATTAATAACTATATTTGATGTTCTTGCTTGAATTCTTCACACTGATTAGAATGACAATACATAACTTTAATCATAATAAAACTTTACTTACAATATTTTCTTACATATTGTTTTACGTATTGTTTTTTGAAACGTTCGTATGTATTAAACCCAATTTTCATTTTTTAACATCTTTTCTCCATTTTTTATAATTGTTTATACTATTTTTATACCTATAACACATCTTTTCAATTATATATATATATATATATATATATATATATATATATATATATATATATATATATATATATATATATATATATATTTATATATAAATCTGTCTGTGTTCGGAATATCTTTGTACAGGGGCCACCTTTGCTGTGAACAGGAATTAATGTTTCCCTTCATTCTTTTGCTCCTAATGGTCTCAATTCGCCACTTCCCATATTCGACTACCCCTCTCCTCCACCCACACCAGCTAAATCGGTACCCTCACCACACACCACTATACACACAACGCACACACTAGGTTAGTTGTACACATACACCCACACATGCTCACGTACCCACCAGAGGCCTATGCGTTTGCACACATACATAATAAACGCACACACATGTACAAATTTCATACACACAGACACATACTCACCAGCACATGAAACACACATCACTCCACATAATGTTTTTTTCATTCTCTCACGCTATTTTCCCATTCACTCCTATCTTATGAAACGTCAAAAACTTCTTGATGATAATAATAATAATAATAATAATAATAATAATAATAATAATAATAATAATAATAATAATAATGATAATAATAATAATTATAATAATAATAATAATAATAATAATAATAATACTCAATGGCAAATACCCAAAGAGAGCGAATAATGCAGATATTGACAAAGCCCTTACCCACCAATGGTTAATGGCCTCTGGATTGAAATCAGAAACAGAGGGGTTTATCATAGCAGCCTAAGATCAATGCCTACCTACAAAGAACTACCAGGCCAACATATTAAAGAACGGCAGCTCCCCATTATGTCGTATATGCCAACAACAAAATGAGACCATCGATCATGTTGTCTCCATGTGCAGTCTGCTTGCGCCTACAGAGTATCTCAACAGGCATGATAGAGCTGCACAATATATTCACTGGGTAATATGCAAAAACCTGGACTTGCCCCATGATAAAAACTGGTGGGAACACAAACCACCCCCAGTACTTGAAAATGATCACATCGCACTCCTCTGGAACTTCACCATTCAAACTGACAGAAAGATAGACGCAAATAGGCCAGACATCATACTGAAAGACTTCAGACAAAAATCATGCCTCCTCATTGATATGACTGTCCCAATTGATATAAACGTATCTGTCAAGACCTACCAAAAACTGAGCAAATATAAAGATCTTGAAATAGAAATTAGCAAAATGTGGAATCTGAAGACGAAAACAATACCTATTGTCATAGGTGCCCTGGGAATGACAGCGAAACGGGCTGATTATTACCTAGCTCAGATACCAGGAAACCCCAAAATGGCTGAAGTCCAAAAGATAGTGCTCATGGGAACTGCCCATATCCTACGTAAAATACTGTCTATGTGATCTCAAATTTTAAAGCAAACATAATTTTCTTATGGTTTCTTAAACATTCACTTGAACAAAACTGTACAAATCCAAATATATGGTACCCTAGGCATAACACCTACATGAACTTCTAACTTGTTGTCTCTTGAGGTCTCTGGGTGAGACTTGGATCCAACTTGTACAAATGCAAAACAAAAGTCAAACATAAAATAATAATAATAATAATAATAATAATAATGATAAGAAGAAAGAGAATGCTTTCTACTGGAGACATAAAGCCTCAAATTTGTGGGGCGTTCACTGGTCGATTATATCGATTCCAGTATTTCACTGGTATATAATTTATCGACTTACATGCACACACTTACACACGAGCGGTAACAAGGATGTACCAACCTGTTCAAAGGCAGAAACTCCGGGTTAATGTGCAGTAGTTTGTATAGTAAACGCAGGTGTTATTCAAATTTCTTTACTTCCGACATATGCTTCGGAGACAACAATGGTATTATTCCAAAGGAATAAATGGTGTAAAATAATGTAATCTTCTCATCAGGAAAAGCAAGAGAATAATACAGTGTTAACTGTAAGAGATTGACAGGATGAACCAATCTAAATTAAATTTCTTATTATAATCTTTAAGATGCCAGCAGAATTAGATTTATGTCTGATAATTCTAAGATTAAGAATTCTTTGTATCAGTGTAAAATCACTTCCGGTACCGAAGTCTATTTTTATATCGGGTCTTCTGCCTCTCAGTTATGTAAAAGAATTTCCAATCACTATTATACATCTAGGGATAGTAGTAAACACAATAACACAGGACTTAGTAAATTGATTTGGCATCTTAAAGATAATAATAAGAAATTTAATTTATATTGGTTCATCCTGTCAATCTCTTTCCCTTACGACAAAGGTAAAATTTCTGTAACATTTGTAATTCTGAGCTGTTCCACATTCTCTTTCCTAATAATCCACATGTAAACACGTATATAGAGCGTTCTTAGCGATGTAAACATTGGCAGAAACACACCTTTAGCTTATATGGGTGATTTCTACCAAGCTATATAGTTTGAGTATTTAGTTCTTCTTTCACTCTACTTCCAATAGAGATATCTATTTTCTAGCATTCGAACATTTATTTAACTCACATATCACTCTATATTTCTCTTTTATTAGTTGTCTCCTTATTGATTTCTTTACCATTTTTATTCTTATGCGCTACCTTTGACGTCATATCTACTAACGTATATGTATATATATGTATGTATATATATATATATATATATATATATATATATATATATATATATACGTATTTATACGTGTATATACTTCGATATATGTATGTAAATATATATGTATATCACATATATGGATACATAGATGCATACGTACACACACACACACACACACACACATATATATATATATGCATACATACATACACACACACACACATATAGATATATATATAACCATACTGTTACCCACTTACTCCGCAAACCATTAAGTATATAATCTCAAACAATTCTTCATTGCTTAATATTATCTTTCTGTCTGGTTTAATCCAGAGTTTTGTTTATTTTGTTTCGAATCGAATGAAGAATTTATTTTGATATCTACTATAACGTTGTTTGAAATTTCTTCTCGTAATCCATGCCCTTGAGCGCTTTGTCATACGTTTCTCAATGCATTTCCGCATTTATGTGTGTGTGTGTGTGTGTGTGTTTGTGTGTTTGTGTGTGTAAATGTGGGTGTCGGTTGTGGAGGTGTGTGCATGTGTGTGTCTTAATCAAAGTGCTGAGGCTCATTGTAGGGCCTGTCAAAAGAACTGAAAAATGAACAACCCCCGAAATCAAGAATTTAAAGGAATTGCAAGTGAATGCAAACATGAATTTCAAAACAAAACGTCCCATCTTCTGCATTACTTGCCTAAAATGCGACGAGAATTACATTGGAGGAACTGGAACAAATTTCACCATCCGTGTGAACATCCTCAAACAGTAAACTAAAAATTCATCTTTTAGAAATGATCTACGTAATAAACATGTAAACATTTGTGCGAATGGAACATTGAAAATATTCTCTTTCTACAAAATAAAAGACGAAAATGTCCAGCTATGAAAGGCACTTTTATATATGACTTCTCGATCTGAAACTAAACCCGATATTGCCAAACCGATTATTAAAAACAACTTTCTTTACACGCATTACCCCATAACACGTGTGTTGTAAAAGTTCAACAACGAAAGCGCTTACATACATAATACAGACTAAGGCTTTGTGACATTCTATTCTCTAAATGACTTTTAAACAGTTGATAAATTTTAACAGTAATGAAACACTTAAAGAGAATGACTCTCCTCGGACACAAGAGTATTTACAAGATCTTTCATTAAATATTTTGAGAGTATCAAGTATATCTAGAAAAACTTTTACCCATACACACACATCTAATAGACAGTACTGCATCGTGGCCACCGTCAAATGACTTAAGTAAAAGAATAAAAGTATATATACATATCATCGGTGCCACAGTCGTTTTTGTCGTCTCCATCCTGAATCCAGCGCATTTCTCCATCTTGTAAATACATTAGAAATATTTGGAAAATATGTTTTCGGAACTCCTATTTCCGCCGCCAAGGTGAATATCTCACTACCAGTCCATATATATATATATATATATATATATATATATATATATATATATATGTCTATCTATCTATCTATCTATCTATCTATCTATCTATCTATCTATCTATCTATCTATCTATCTATCTATCTATCTGTCTGTCTGTCTGTCTCTCTCTCTCTCTGTCTCTTTCTCTCTCTCTCTCTTTCTCTCTGTATATATATATATATATATATATATATATATATATATATATCATACGTGAATGCAGGGAAAAGCAAGTTAGACGGGTCAATATATAAAGTATATTGCGTATGTGTATATCCGACTTACACAGAATGCAAATGATACAGATAAATAAAGGTGTTGAAGAAAGGTATAACAAATCCAACAACTGTTTCTGGGGAGTCGGTGGTCCAAAATAATGCTTGTAGCTTGATTCCATCGTAGAATGAGACGAGCTTCCATCTTCAGGGGAGAGATCTTACATTTGAGATGTTAAAGAAAAGAAGTTCAAAGATAGAATGAATACGTGGAGAGCTAGGTGTATTAGAGGAGGAAATTGGGGAGGTTTTCAGATAGGGAATAGTGAGAGGAGAAAATAAATTTCAAGAGTGAGGGGTTAATAAAGAGATTAGTAGGGAGTAATAGTAGTAGAGGTGGAAGAGAGGAGGGCTGTGTTGGTGGGAATTGGTGAAATAGTCAGAAAAGAGAATGGCCATTATTTGTTGACTGGAGTTATTGATATGACTGTTGTAAACGCATGGACTATTTACAAACTGATCCATGAGGGAAAGGGGGAAACATAAAAATGTACTCGATTTCAGGAGATATCTATGTGTTTCATATCTAGATCTCTCCACTGCTAAGCAATTTGGAAATAAACAAAGACGACCACACAATCCACGCCAAATAGCTCAATTCTGTCATGTTAGTCGGCGTTCGCGAAGCCGTTCCTTCTCTTCTAAACGACGTAACACTTTTTAAACCAACAATTCTTTGGTGTGTTGGTACCACGCACGTTTTCACGACAAAGCATGTCACTGTAACAAGCCTTGTGGTTTTAAAGTGTCAGAAAACTGAACCTATAGAGTCTGGGTACGTCAGACCTCTCTCTCAACTTTTCAGCTAATCGTGCTTTCTACATTAGGGGACCTAGTCTCAAACAGGTTGTTCGTGGTCGATACAGGATCAAGCAGCAGTATTTTGCCATTACGGTTCAGCTCTAACAAGCCACAGTTACCCAGTATTTCCTTATACACGGTGAACCAGTCTCCCATCAAAACCCACGGTCTGTTATCTTTAACTCTAGACCTTGACTTGCGTTGGGATTTTAAATGGACTTTTGTCATTGCTGACCTGCTTCATCCTGTCCTCGGAGCGGATTTTTTACACCACTGTTCACTTCTGGTAGATGTCAGCGAACAGAGACTTGTGGATACTACATCTTTACGCCTGTTTATGAATCTATCACTGCTATCCTCAGCCTGTCATTTTTTGTAGCTGCTGCCAGTAACCAGTTCCATACTCTTCTTGCCTCGTTTCCTGAGTTAACGGATCTCTCATTTAAACCTACCCGAACAGTCCACTCGACTCAACATTTTATTACAACTAGTCCAGCCATTTTCTCTCGTCCACGTAGACTCGCGCCGGACAGGCTGAAGAAAGCCCGCGCTGAATTCGAGCACATGCTCCAGCTTGGTTTTATACGTCCTTCTACCAGTCCTTGGGCATCTCCGCTACATTTATCTCGGAAGGGTGAAGCAGATTTTAGACCTATTGGTCATCAACAACTATCTCAGTTATTCCAACGTATGCGAACGTATCATGTAAAGATCAATCCAGCTAAATGTGTATTCGGTACAACTTCATTAGAATTCTTTGGACATCTTATAGACGCAGAGGGTATTCGACCCCTCCATTCTAAAGTGGATGCTATTCAGAAAATCGCACCCACTACTTCATTGAGACAAGTACGTCATTTTGGGGGATTAACAAATTTTTACAGAACTTTCATCCCGAACTGCGCGGACAAGTTGTTCCCACTGGCACAACTTTTGAAATCCGCAAACAAGAAAGACGCATCTATTTCCCTTTCTGTTGATGCCTTGCGAGCTTTCGACTCCGTAAAGTCTGAATTAGCTAAAGTTTCCTTTCTCGTTCATCCTACTACAAACGCAAGACTATCCCTAACCGTAGACGAGTCCACGACCGCTGTCAGTGCCGTTCAAGAACATCATCGACCAGAAATCTCAACCACTTGCTTTTTTCTCACGTCAACTCAAGCCAGCAGAACAGCGTTACAGTATTTTTGACAGAGAGCTCTTACCAGTTTATCTTGCTGTGAGACACTTCCGCGCTCTCGTAGAAGGTCGGGAGTTCACAGATCATAAACCTCTTACATTCGCTCTTCAATCCAAGTCCGATAAATACTCACCGAGGACAAAGACCCTTGGATTTCATCTCGCAATATACCAGCGATATTCGTCATATAGCCAGATCTGCAAACATACCTGCTGAAGCATTATCCAGACTCCCTGTGTGTTCAGTTTCTTCTCCTGCACACATCGATTTGGTTGCTATCGCCACAAACCAACCTTCTTTTGACTCTTTGGACACTTCTTACAACCAATATTCCTGTTGCAGATTTAAATACTTACCCATTCCGTCTGCTGAAGGACGGATGCTTTGTGACATCTCTACCGGCTCATCTAGACCACTTGTTCCACATCGTCATCAGCGTACCGTTTTCGATGCTCTTCATTCCTTGTCGCATCTCGGCATAGCCGCCACGGTAAAGCTCATTACAGCCCGTTTCTTCTGGCCTAACATACGCCGTATAATCACCAGTTGGACACGTTCTTGTTGGCAGTGTCAACGCACCAAGGTCCATCGACATATTCGTGCTCCTCTCGGAAAATTCAACCCACCAGACGCTCGTTTCCGTCATTTCAACATCGACTTTGTTCGACTCTGGCCCGTTAGTCACGGTCTCGCGTATATCCTGACTGGCATCGATTGTTTCTCTCGATGGCCTGAAGCCATACCTCTGTTTGACATCACAGCTGAATCCGTCGCCCAAGCGTTCATTTCCAATTGGGTGGCGCGCTTTGGTGTCCCATCTAAAATAACCACTGATAGGGGACGCCAGTTAGAAGCTTCTTTATTCCGTGAAAAATCATGACTCTTGGATGCTCACCCAGCTTCCAATGGAATGATAGAACGACCCGCAACGTTGAACCGAATTCCTACCAATTGTTCTTCTTGGCTGCTGTTCCGCTGTTAAGACAGATTTAGGTTTCTCCTCAGCCGAACTTCTTTACGGCACCACCTTGACGCTTCCCGGTCAAATGTTCACACCAGTTGATTCAGCATATCCTGATTCGTAATCATACGTCAGCAGACGTTCCCTCATATCAAACTCGGCCAACCTAAAGTAAATCAGAAATTATGATGCTGGATTCTCTGTACACAGGAAATGCATGGGATAGTCACGGAAGGAATGTTTCTTATCAAAGATTAGCTTAATCTGAAACTAAAGAGAATCAACAATCTTATCGAGACTTTCCATGTATCTGATGCAACCAAATCCAGTCATAACAGCTTATCTCTTTCTAATGCTTAACACTACCGACTGATAAGGTCACAAAATATGCCACACAATGAAGAATCTTGTGTTATATATGTGTGTGTCTATATACATACATACATACATACATACATACATACATGCATACATACATATTTATATATTATTATTTTTTTTTCGGTTTTGGATTTGGTTTGCAAGATTCTTTATGTAAGTTCGTGTGTTGAAACATATTCTGTTGTGCCTGGGGTGAGTCATTTTCTTTTTGTGCCTTAAAATTTCACACACTCACCGGAAAAATTTCCACTTATTTCTTATTTTTATTTTCCAAAAATGTTCATTGCGTCTTGCAACCTTTTCAATAGTCTTGACTCTGTCCGTTATTTACACTGCGTTGCTTTTTGTTTGTTTCTGCGAATGTGTGTGTGTGTGTGCCTATGCATGCATGTATGTATGAATGTATGTATGTATATATGTATGTATATACGTATGTATGTATATATATATGTATGTATGTATGTATGTGTATGTATGTATATATGTGTGTGAATGCATATGTATATATGTGTATGCATCTGTATGTATGTATCCTGCATATTCATGTGCTTGCGTGTCCGTGTTTGTGTTTTTATGTATGTGTGTGTGTGCGTGTGTTTATATATGTATGCACTTCTGTGTCCTTGTGTGTGTATGTCTGTGTGTGTGTTTTGCAACTATGTACTGTGTTTGTATGTATGGATGTGCATCTCCATTTGTGTGGACACATGTCTCCATAAGTGTCCTTGTGTGACGTAAAGTGTGTGTGTTTATATGGTTATGTGTTTCAGTCTCCATTTACGTATGTGTGCTTGTCTGTTCATATAAACTATGTAGCTATCCGTCTGTATGTTGATCTGTTTATTTTCATATCCATATGCTTGCATACATGTGCATATACACATACATACACGCACCCAGCTACACGCGCACACATACATACATCTATCTACATAACAGTCCACTAACTATTCTACTCTACCTGTGTAAACTGTGGGTACGGGGGTAAGATATCTACGATGTATATTTCGTATTTAGTATTGGGAATGTTTCATTTATAAGGACGTACTCCCGTATTTATCTGAGTGTTGGTTCTTTTGGGTGCTGGGATAAGATGCGGATGTCAAGTTCACCCAGGTTGCTTCCATGTTGGTCTTTAGCATGTTGCTAGAGTATGGAGGACTGTCTTTTATCGTCATGTTGTCTCAGATGTTCATTTAGTCGTTCTGCAAACTACGTGATGAGAGACATGCATGTCTGTGGAGTACTCAGCCACTCGCAAGTTAATTTCATGGACGGACTGTTTCGTTGATTGGATCAATTGGAACGCTCACCATCATAAACGACACAGTGCCTCCTATCTCTGTCTCTTTCGCCATAAAATGATAGAGATCTAGATGAAGCTTACCACTGTATGGTTTTAGACATTTCATAGAGCTAACATCGGGATCGTCTTTTGCCAATTCTTAAGAGAATATAAATAATAATAAAGGAGTTACGACGCAAAAACGTATAATTTCAAATGAACATATTTATCTTCTTCAGTATATATTTCAGTATAAAGAATTCATTAAGAGAGACTTAAATCAAAATTTCTTTACACATCATTCAGGAATAAATATAACATCAGAAAAAATACATTCCGTTTAAAAACACAAACCGTTCATGGCGAAAAAATTCCACAATTACAAAAACCGAACAAAATTTTTAAAGTTTTAGCAAAAAGAACTATTTCTGACAAGACTAAAAATATTTATAAACTGAATAAGGAGCATTACATGAATTCACTTAGGAAGGAGATTGAAAAAAATTATAAAATTACAAATAGATGGACGCTCAGAAAGACCAATTTGGATGTTAAGAAACTAATGGAGAAATATAATATTGCGGACAGAACTGAACCTATAGTACCGAAGGAACCGCGGTTTCTTCTTAAAGACCATAAAATTAATTTTTGGACTCAACCATCTTTGAGGCTTATTTGCCCGGCTAAATCTGATATTGAGATTATCAGTAAAAGTATTTTGGATAGGTATATTCCTATTATAATTGATGGATTACTTTTGAATTTATGGTCTAGTACTGATCAGGTTATTGAGTGGTTTCGTTCTATTGAAAACAAATGTAATGCTAAATTTATTCAGTTTGATATTTCAAATTTTTATGCTTCTATTAACCCTAGCGTACTTAATAAGGCTCTTTGGTTCTTCCATAACAAGGCAGGGCTTACTAGGGATGAAATAGAAGTAGTGTTAGCTGCTCGTTAGTCCTTCATTTCTTTTAATGATAAGATTTGGATTCGT
>NC_142928.1:194688023-194693023 GCF_046866305.1 Octopus bimaculoides
ACCAAATTTTCTTTATACGGTTAAACCAAGTATAAATTATTAAATGCCAGAAATTTGGGTTTAAAGCAGTAGAAATATTAGCTTTCATTATTGCATAGAGTAGATCATAATCCTGTAGTGTAGAAACATTCAAACTGCCATACTTCTCTAATAAACTCATATTTTGTATGAGAAATGTGCAAGTGGATCTTTGATGTAATGTATTATAAGCGATAGTCTCACTTAAACGACTGGGAAGAACGAAAAGAATAAAACTGAAAAATATGTAGCCAATCAAACACAAAAAGGGACCCCCGAAGAAGCCATCTGTATTCTCATAACTTTCTGGGATTCCTAATATTAGAGCGCGATAGCCCAATGGTATACCATCTTGGAATAGTATTTTTATTGTATCATATAAAAAGAAGTAATGCATCAAAAGATCCAGAACAATTACTGAAAGAGAGAATAGAATACACAGGAATCTTCTTAGTCTTGAGGCAAAGAAAGAGGAATTGTGGAAACAAAATATCCAAGACACAAAATGAGAGAATGTGTAAATATTATGTTTTCCATTGATCCACTCGGATTTGTTTGGCAACGTGTTTATAATTGTAAATAAGAATTCATCGTGAGCAAACAGTGGCAGATTGAGTTGACGGGAATGTGAAGGTAATTTAGCTTTTGATACGAAACTAATAATTAATGGTAATATAGCCCACAAAACGGCTCCGACGATACGTGTATAATTCTGAAACATAGCATTCTCAATGATTTTTCCTGAACAAATAGATTTGGAGTGATAAACATGGCTTCCGTTTTTATAGATCCTGCAACAATAGTTCTTCAGTATCTCTCGATTTATACCAATTCTTTTCTGAGCTTCAAATGTGCCAGGGCTGTTCTTCTTCATATCATAAGACAAATTTATAAAAAAACACATGTATCCAGATTCTCCCATGTGCAATTTGTCAATAAATATGATTCTTTTCAATTCCTCGAATATCAAATATATTAAATCGTGTCTTTGAATATTTTGTTTTCCACAAGTTATATTCATATCAATCCTTTGTTTAGCAACGTAAACGCCTAACATATTAAAAGTGTGCATTGAAAAATCATAGGGGAAAGCTTTATATAGAGTTACAGCGCCTGATTTATCTGGAATCCACGTAAAATGCCTCGCATTTGCAAAATAATCTAATGGTACAGGATTAAGAAGGTCATCAAGTGACTTGTTTGATAAATGGACTTCAAAATTGAAAACTTTTTTTTCCAGTTTTACTAAACGAGATAAAATCTCACTGATATTGGGAGGAATTTTAATTTCGCAATTATTGTCGAGCTCCTTCGCATCGATGTTTAGTGATGTCAGTGTGATAATAAAAATGATTGAAAGAATAAGAGAACTGGTTGCTGTTAGTGTCGTCTGTACGGCAGCCATATTTCGTTATCTGTAATAATAAAAAAAATAGAACACATAAAATAATGAAGATTCGTTTTAGGTTAATTATTCCATAGATATTTCAAACAGAAAATATTCTTTATAAAACTGAAAGTAACTAATGAAGAATCATTTTAGTTACATTTTTCTGTAACTATTCGAAATGAAGAAGATTTATTTTAAACCGGATGTAAAAACTGAAGGAGAAGGCAGAAACTGTGATAACCACGACGACAACATTCAAACAAAGACACGGCGAGCATCCTGAGTTGCAAGGAAAACTGACGTTAAGTTTTTTATTGGATAAATGGACTTCAAAATTGAAAACATCTTTTTCTAATTTTACTAAACGAGATAAAATCTCACTGACATTGGGAGGAATTTTAATTTCGCAATTATTGTCGAGCTCCTTCGCATCGATGTTTAGTGATGTCAGTGTGATAATAAGAATGATTGAAAGAATAAGAGAACTGGTTGCTGTTAGTGTCGTCTGTACGGCAGCCATATTTGGTTATCTGTAAAAATATAGAAAACGAAGCATATGAAATAATGAAGATTCAATTCCGTTTCTTTATTTCGTAGATATTTCAAATGTTACGAAATAAACATAAATGTTGCGGTCAATGTAGCTGAGAAAACAATGCATTTTGCTGTTGCCGAGTACCTATCTCTTTTATGTTTAAACATATCCCCGTTTCAAGGTTAATATTTACTATTCACTGGATGCAAGAGATGACAGATATTCTATGGAATTAGATGCTACCTAGTTCAAAATATTAAAATTAGCATCATAACTGAATCAAGCTATATTTGAACTGAAAATACGGATGTTTGAAAATAGATGGCATAAAAAAAGTTCTCTTTATTTCAGTCGATTAACATCATATTCTACGAGATTGTGAAACTCCTCAATACTAGAATGGAACAAATGTGTTTTTTTTATCTGCAATAACCAGCGTTCAGTGTTCTAGGTTATTAATATATAAATCTCAGATCAACTTTTGATATAGAAGTAAGTTAGCTTTCTTACAGTCGCTCTGATCAACTCTAGCGTAGGAAACTCATTAAATGTTAAAAATCTTACTGATGTAAATCTTTCTCTCTCTCTCTCTTGTATAATTCCATTGGTTTTGCTAATAAGGAAGCGAGGGAATGATCCTTTCCCGCAAGCACATTTCCCAAAATTGGCGCCTGTTCAACAATTTAAAAAAAACTATTTAGATCACTTGTGCGATTAAAGTCGAATTTTTTTTTATTTCTCCTTTGTTCATCGCTTGGTCTTGGAAGAACTGTCTGGAGTCATTACTTTATTTCATCAGCCTTCCATGGTTTTTGAACTGTTTTCTCATTCTCCAGTGATATGTTGGTGGTTTCCAACATCTGAAGAACCAAAACAAACCCTGACGTCATAACCTTTCAACACACAACTTCTAGTACAGAACAGCAACTTCATAAAACACTTGCCTAAAGTTTACAATAGTCTAGCAACAGCCTACTGTCAACTATACTTTGCAAAAACAAGTTTCAGCGTCTTTTGTTTTTTATATTTTGGTTCTAATCAATTTTGGAACTCTAGAATGTGCCTATACCTTTCTCTTCCGGCAACTTATCTCGTCTTTCAGTACTGAAAGTAGAATAACGCAGTCAGATCAAACCTTTCACAGTGACTCTAAACAAACTTTCTAATGCTATATGGACATTTAGAAAGTCGGCAGCAGAGGCAGTCTTGCAGAATTTATCAGCACAAGTAGTTGCTCTACACAGAAGTGTGGATGGTGGGATAATAAAACTGCGCCCCAAAGCAGCACGTAAGGCAAAGGGTATACTGGAAACACTAAGTCACTATGAATTCTTGGGTTGCTCTTGTATTTTGGAGTAAAGTGCTAGACAAGGCTTACAATTCATCTTCATATTTACAGAAAAGTACTCTAGGTCTAGTAACGACATCTTAGTTGATTCAGATTTTTGGAAAAGAAATCAAAGATATGCGAAATGAGTATGAATTTCATTTCACACAGATTAAAAATGGAACGCTCAGCATAGCAGAAAAAATGACCATATATGAGTATGTTTCTAGTAGACTTGAAAATGAGAGTAACACAGACGTGAAACGAAGCTTCTCTTGGACTTAAGACCGTTACGTCACACTACGCTTCGTAAGCTATGCATTTACAGTCCAAGAACGGGAGATTGCTACTAAATACCTAATCCACAAAAGAGACATCAAAACCATTGGTGTTCTAAGGTGCAGCTGAAAATATAGATGTATCATCGCCATCATCATCATCGTCGTCGCCGTCATCATCATCATCATCATCCTCATCATTTAACGTCTGCTTTTCACGCTGGCATGGTTTGGACGGTTTGACAGGAGCTGGTTAGGCAAAAGCCTGCACAAGGCTTCAGTGTATGTTTTAGCATGGTTTTTAGGGACGGATGCCCTTCCTAACCAACAACCTGGAAGAGTGTCTTTTACATGGCACCAGCATAGGCTAAGTCAGTTTTGGAATGATTTTTACAACTGGATGCTCTTCCAAACGCTAAACACGTTACAGTGTGGATTGGTTGCTCTTTACGTGGCACCAACATTTGCAGGGTCACCAAGTAATTTGTGAACTTTGCCAGATGAAGAGAGGTTGGGGTGACAGAGAGATAGAAATAGGTAGAAACAAGCAGGGTTACTGTAGAGGAGGTAGGTGGTTGTCCGGTTAGAGAGAGAGAAGGGGGAAAGAGAGAGGGAGAGAGAGGTGGAGAGAGAGATCATGAATGAGGACAGAAACAGGTGTGCATTCATGCCAAGGTAAGCGTAACAAGCTGGGATAGACAAGAAATAGTAGGTACTCCCATACAGATCGGTTGCCCTTCTGATGGAAATATCTCTTTGAAAATCAAAAACAAAGAAGGGAATTATGGACAAATGCATTGTAACTTCCGGTTTCTATATCCAGATACAAATTCGCATTTATACCAATAACAATCCTTTCTTCTATGGGCCTGGAATATTTGGGGGAGGGGGCTTGTCGATTACATCGACCCCAGTGCGTAACTGGTCCTTATTTCATCGACCCCGAAAGTATGTATAGTAAAGCCGACTTCGGTAGAATTTGAACTCAGAACGTAAGTACTATTTATACCAATAATAATAAAAGCCCTTGGTTTTGCAAGCAAATACTTAACTCTCAGTCTGGATAAGGCTGGATTTTCAGAACAAGAAATCAACTGACTCTCACATTGCAAATACAATCTGTAAGTGGAACAGTAAAACTATGCAAGACTTTTCTCAGGTTTAAAATGTGACGTCATTTCAGTCATCTCCTTTCCAATGATGGAGCTTTGTTTCTTTGTCAGAAAGCAGCTCCTTCTTCAGAGGAAGAATTTTACAAATTAAGTCCCACTGTCCTATAAATTAGACACTAAATGATAACATTTAATAAGCTATACGCTCGAATTTTAGTATATTTTTTATGTGAATGCTAAGTAAATGATGCACTCTTATTACTACTAAATCAAGTAATGATATAATTAAAAATATCATTAATTTGATTGCAAATATGACGAAAATATTGTCAGTGGGGTT